>NC_026005.2:56511624-56642298 GCF_000442705.2 Elaeis guineensis | reverse complement strand
CAGGTGGAGATCGGGTCTGGCTCAGAGACCGAATCTCGTCCCGGGCATTCAGCTCCCGACCTTCGGTCGGTCATCGGGGCATTCAGCGATGAAGTCGGCCAAGACCTGAGCCTTCAAGGCAGGCCTCGGTCGGTACTGAATGTCGAACTCGCTAAGCTTCATCGCCCACTTAGCGAGTCGTCCGGATGTGTCGGGTCGGCACAGTACGGCCCTCAGGGGCTGGTTGGTGAGTACCACGATGGCGTGGGCCTGGAAGTATGGTCGGAGCCGCTGCGCGGAGATGGTCAGGGCGAAAACCATCTTTTCCGTCTCCGAGTATCTGGCTTCGGCGCCGTGGAGCACTTTGCTGGTGTAGTAGATGGGCTGATGGGTTCGGCACTCATTTTCCCGAACGAGCACCGAACTGATCGCCTCGGAAGATGTGGCCAAGTAGAGATACAAGGTCTCCCCGACCTGCGGCTTCACGAGCAGCGGCGGGGAAGCCAAGTACCTTTTCAGGTCTTCAAAGGCCTGTTCGCACTCATCCGACCAAGAGAAACCGTTCGCCTGGCGCAGGATCTTGAAGAACGGGAGGCACCTTTCAGCTGATCGGGAAATGAATCGGCTAAGAGCGATGATTCTTCCGTTCAGTTGTTGGACCTCCTTCTTGGTGTTCGGATGACGCATGTCGAGGATCGCCTTTATCTTCTCATGGTTGGCCTCGATCCCTCTCTGAGAAACGAGAAATCCGAGGAACTTCCCCGAGGTCACCCCGAAGGCGCATTTGGTCGGGTTGAGCTTCATTCGGTGTCGTCGAAGGGTGCGGAAGGTCTCCTCGAGATCCTGAACATGGTCCGGGATCTGCGTGCTCTTTACCAGCATGTCGTCCACGTACACCTCCATGTTACGCCCGATCTGATCTTTGAAGACCTTATTGACGAGTCGCTGGTAGGTGGCGCCGGCATTCTTCAATCCAAAGGGCATCACCCGATAACAGTAGAGGCCCTTGGGGGTCACGAACGCGGTGTGCTCCTCGTCTTCAGGCGCCATCCGGATCTGATTGTACCCGGCGAAGGCGTCCATGAAGCTAAGCAGCCGAAATCCGGACGTCGCATCCACCAGCTGGTCGATCTTCGGGAGTGGAAAGCTATCCTTTGGGCATGCTCGGTTGAGGTCGGTATAGTCGATGCAGATCCTCCATTTCTCGCTGGCTTTTTTGACCATGACGACATTGGCAAGCCAATCGGGATACGTGGATTCCCGAATGAAGCCTGCTTCGAGCAGCTTGTCCACTTCTTCGTCAATGGCCTTCTGCCTTTCTGGGGCGAAGGACCTTTTCTTCTGCCTCACCGGCTTCATCGTCGGGTCGATGTTGAGTCGGTGAGTAATTGTTTCTGGAGGGATGCCCGACATATCTGCTGCCGACCACGCGAATATGTCGGCGTTGGCCGTCAGCAGCTCCGCCAGTCGGTGGCGTTCGGTGTTGGGCAATTGAGACCCGATCCAAACTTTTCTGTCGGGATTTTCTCCTATCGGGATCGCCTCGAGCTGCTCGGCCGGCGAACCCCGCTCTTCCTCCTCCCGTTGATCCAGTTTGTCGCTTGTCAGGGGATCCTCTGCCTCGTCGCTTTGGGCGGAGATTTGGAAGCATCGTCGGGCGAGCTGTTGATCTCCGCGCATCTCCCCGACTCCGTTTTTGGTCGGGAATCGAACAAGGAGATGGTACGTCGAGACGATCGCCCTGAGGGCGTTCAGTCCGGGTCGCCCGAGTATGGCATTGTAGGCCGAAGGAACTTGGACGACCGCGAAAATGAGGGAGACTGTGCTTTGCCGTGGTTCGGTACCGACCGTCACGGGCAGGGTGATTTCTCCTTCTGTCATGACGGTGTCTCCGGCAAAGCCGATCAAGGGCGTGGAGACCCCACTAAGTCGATCAGTCGGTAGTCGCATTCGGGAAAAGGTCGAGTAAAACAAAACATTTGTCGAACTTCCATTATCAACAAAAATTTGTTTTACATCATAATTGGCTATTGTCGCCGACACAACAACAGCGTCGTCGTGGGGAGTCTGGATGCCCCGAACGTCGTCTTCTGAGAAGGTAATCACGTCGTCCGGGCGCGGCTTTTTCGTCGGCTCCCCCCCTGTAGACGTCCCCGATCCCAGCCGCTTGGAGATCATGTTGATGACTCCAGCCGTCGGCTGGTTAGTCGGTGCCTCTTCAGTCGGCTGGGGGCGTCGATCGGCAGTCGGTCGGGTCGGCGGACCCTTTCGAAACTTGCCGAGATACCCTCGGCGGATGAGATTTTCGATCTCATCCTTCAACTGGATGCATCGCTCGGTGTCGTGGCCGTGGCTCCGATGGAACCGGCAGTACTTCCGATGGTCGAGGCCCTTTGCCTTCAGAGGCGAAGGCCGTCGCAGGTATTCCTCCCCTTCGATCTCCATCAAGATCTGCGCACGGGGAGCGGAGAGAGGAGTGTAGGAGTCATACCTGGGACGTACCGACCTCGGAGTCTGTCGGCGGGGTGATTTTTGGATCTGTCGGGGTGGAGAAAGCTGACTATCGGCCGAGGGCCTGCTTGGTTCGGCGGGCTCCCGACCTTTTCTTCGCTTCTCCTTCGGACCCCTGGGCTCGACCAGGCGTCGGTCGGACGCTCCTTCGTCCGCGCGCATATACTTGTATGCGCGCTCCAGTAGCTCGGCGTACGTTCGGGGGAGGGTCTTGTCCAGAGAATAAGTAAATCGGGATGACCTCAGGCCCCGCTTCATGGCTGAAACCGCCATGTCTTCGTTGAGGTCCCGGACCTCGAGCGTGGCCGCGTTGAATCGCGCCACGAAGTGTCGGAGCGTCTCGTTTTCCCCCTGCTTGAGGGAGAAAAGGCTATCCGACGTTCGCGGCGGCTTTCGGCTGGTACTGAAATGGGCCACGAACGAGTGCTCGAGCTGCGCGAAGGAATGGATACTGCCCGATCGAAGACCGGAGTACCAAGCCCTGGCAGCCTTGCGAAGTGTGGCGGGAAAGCCGATGCAAAAAAGAGCGTCGGTTGCCCCTTGAATTGTCATGAGAGCTTTATAGCTCTCGAGGTGGTCGACTGGGTCGGTGGAGCCGTCGTATGGCTCCACGTTCGGCATTTTGAACCGACTGGGAATCGGCTCATCGATGACCAGTCGAGAGAGAGGCTGGGCGGTCTGGAAGTCGACGTCGTTCGAAGACTTCTGGCCGTCCATCTGCAGTTGGGCGAGTCGGCGGTCGATCTCCTCGAACCGTCGCTCGTAGTCGTCCGCTCGTCGATGCTGGGAGACCCCGGGGGTGGAGCCTCCGGAGGATTCTGAAAGAGAGGCCGACGGTGTGCGCGGCCGCTTTTCCTTCCTCGCCCGTTCCAACGGGGAAGGAGAGGGCCGCTGGGACCGTCGGTCGTCGCGCCGTGGTCGCCCCTCCTCCTCTCCGTGGGAGCGCTGTCGGGAGCGCTCGCATGGAGGCGACAGGGGTCGGCGCGGCCGTCGGCGGCTGCTCCTGGAAGGCACAGGTCAGGCCGCCGGTTGTTGCTGGAGGCTTTTGACTGCGTCGGTCAATACGGTCATCTGCCGTACGATGGCCGCAATCTGGGCCTCCGTGGTCACTGCAGGGTGCGGAGAGCTAGGCTCCGCCGTCGGTGGTGGTGGAGAGGCCTCTTCCCGGCGGGAAGAGCGCCTTGCCGACCCAGTGATTCTCGATCGTTGAGCTCTTGTCTTTGTCATGCTGCCCCCTTCCTGGCGCGCCAATCTGTTGCGGCCAATCGCCTCGTCGCCCGATCGCCGGGAAGCATGCACCTGCAAAAGGAAGTCCGCACTGACCGGAGGCGGCTCCGACGGGGACCCTCCGACGGTCAAGTCAGAGAGGTGACTGGGCAACAGTGAAATGCAGACAGAGAGCTCTGAGAAAGAGAGAGGAAGAGAGAGAGGGAGGAGCGAGCCTGCGTATGTGGGAGAGACGGGCGGATCGACCCTTTGCACTGTTGCCTCCCCCGGTATATATAGTGGAGCACGGTATGGCGCCGTCATTAATGGCGCGGACAAGTGAGGAACTGTCAACTCACTGTAGGCTGTCAGAACCGTCGTGAAAACGTCATGTCGCCGTGTATCCGTCTAATCACCAGGGTTGACCCGGCTCTCGGCGGGACAATGCCCCTAGGTAACTGTGCCGCATGTCCGTGTCAGAGCTGACAGCGTCTGGCGGCCGTACGGTGGTTGGTGGAGTCGGCCGACCCAAGGTCGGTGGCCAGCAGAGTGGCGTCGGACTCCTCCATCGGTCGGCGAGCTTCGTGTGGGTCGGCTACCGGACCTCTGGGTTTAGTCGGTCGGGAATGGACCGTGGAATGGCCACAGTTAGCCGCTGATGGCGTCTGTCGGCCTGTCGCCCGACCTACGATCGGCCAGTCAGAGTCGTCCGTCGGGCCGTCGGTTAGTCGGTCGGGCCCTCCGATAGTCGGTCGGTCGGTCGGGCCGCCAGCCGGTCGGGCCCTCCGATAGTCGGTCGGTCGGTCGGTGGGTATCCCCCAACAGAACCTATAAGTTCTTTCAAGGCTAATTTGTTGGGATCTTTTGCCTCTTGAATTGCAGTCATTTTGGCCTCCTGGTTCTTTGATAATGACCTAAGAATTTTACATACTAATTTCACTATTAGTATAGTCTTACCAAATTATTTTAAACTATTAATAATATTAGTAAAGCTAGTGAACATATTAGTGATACTTTCACTAGATTCTATCTTAAATAGTTCATATTTATATACAAGCATATTTATTTTGGATTCTTTCATTTGATTGGTACCCTCATGGATTACTTCAAATCGATCCTAGATTTTCTTAGTAGACATACATGTAGATATTTTATTGAATTCATTTGTATTTAAAATATGATATAAAATATTCATAACTTTAGCATTTAATTATACTAATCTCTTATCTTGTTCATCCCAATCTTTTTTAAGTTTGAAAATAGAATCATCATCAATTATAATAGTAGTTGTGTGAGGACCTTTGACTATGACATTCTACATATCATAATCTAGTGTTTGAATAAATATTTTTATGTGTGCTTTCCAATAAGTGTGGTTTGTGCCATTAAAACAAGAATGTGCCAATTAGGACTGCCATTGATCTTTAACTCTAGATTGTTAGATCAATTAGGCTGAGTACCTACTTTGATTGATATCACTTATATTTCAGAGAGAGCAACCCAAGAGGGAGGATAAATTGATTTTTATAAATTTAAGGCTTGAGTTAAAAATAATTTATATGCCCAAAAATAATTCAGATTATATAAGTGAAGTCATATACAAGAAATATAAAGAAATAGTGACAATAAAAAGATAGCAGATTAATCACATTCATAAACATAATAATTTTATAGTGGTTCAATAACAAACATAGCACCTACATCCACTCTCTAAGCAACCCCATTTGAGAATTCCAACTATAATCTTTACAAGATTATAGTTTGATTATTTTTATGGGTTCATAATTCAACCCAATTGATTTTCACTAGCTCATCAACCAAAATCTTATAATGATTATTTTTTTTGGACTCACAATCAATCCTGATTGGTTTTTTCAGAGATACCAATCAAAATCAAAACAACATCTATTTTTCTAGACTTGGACCAACCCTAAGTTTCTAATCCCAAGAAACTTGTTACAAATAAACAAAAGAGTACAAAAAATAGATCTAAGAATAATAAAAACTTTTTTTGGATTTGAACAAGTCAAGATAGTTGAGTATTCAATGCTTGAACTTTTTTCTTGAATGCTTGAGAGGTTGAGACAATCTTTAACATTTTTTCTCAATGGTATGGCTGAAATTTAATCGCTCTTCCTCTCTTTCAATTTGATTTTAAATATATAAAGGATATAATTATGACTCTTATAAATTTCTTCCTTTTTCTCTTGTGGTTCCTACCCTATCTTTTTGAAAATTCTCTCAATGAGCTCCTTTTTGTTCAAACTTTCTCAAAAATTTTCAAAAATTGGTTCCCTCCATGAATTTCTCATATTTATTGGCTAAAAAATACCTTCATTTAATGCTTTAGTACTGCTCCAAGAATTAATTTTGATGATCACAAATCATTCGAGGAAACTACTAATAAGTTTCTTATCTTTGAAGAATATTTTAGTGATATTTCAGATAGTCCAAAATATTAAGTTTGAAAAGCTTCATCAAGTATGCCAAAGTTAAAATTTCTGCAGGTTGGAGATGTTATTGAAGCCTTTTGGAAGTATTGAATTGATTCAAATTCATTTAAGAATATTTGATAGTGTCCTGATAAGTTTTGGACCTTAAATGTATAAAAAATCAGGTTGGAATAAAATGGAGCGACCCAACTGGGTCATCTCCTTCCATTGGATAGCCGACATGCTCTGTTTTTGACTTATGGCACGCAGTGGGATGACTCCTGAGACCAAAACAAAGAGCTTATTTTTCAAACTGGTCAAATGAGGTGACCCATGGGACTTTCCAATCACAGTGGGATGACCCATTGGACATCCCATTCTGGGTGAACCTCATAATGGCTAGTTTTCAGCCCATCTTTTATGCATTTAATATGTATTAAATACTCTCCAACGGCTCTTAACCGAAACTAAAACACTCTCAAGTCCAAATGGAGGTTATAAATGCTCTCTTATGGTAGAAAATCAATAAAAAATTTATGCATTCAAGCTCACATTCATGAAAGAGAAAAAAAAATCTAGAAAGAGAAGAAAGAAATATTCAATCAGCTCACCAACCATTCTTCAGCTGCATTCAAGTGTGCTAATCATTTGAGGGTATTCAGCAAAAGCTTCTTCTCCTTGAGTATTATATTTTTATCACTTTTATTATGCTTATTTAAGAGGCTGTTTGTGCTGAAATTTTTGTACACTCTTTTCTTGCTGTTGTGCATTGGGTTTTGAGTTTTGGGAGGTTCCAAAACTCAGATAGGTTGATCCAAATCTGAAATTGAATATTTATGGGTTGGCTTGTATCCAAAAAATAAGTGTTCTTGCTTGGATCACAAGGGTCGGTATTATCCGATGGATTGTATCTTGAAATTCTTTTAGTGGATTGAATTCTCAAGTAGGAACTTGGAGAGTGGATGTAGGTGCAAGGTTGGCATTGAACCACTATAAATCTCTTGTGTTTGTTGTGCTTGCATCTCTTTATTCATTCATTGTGCTTTATACTTGCTTATTTATCATTTGTGATTGATTTCATTTTCTTAGCTAATCAATTCACTCCACTTAACAAGTATAGCACATTACTTGAGTGCACTAATTATAAAAATTTTAAAAAGACCCAATTCATGCCCCCTCTTGGGCTCCATATCTGAACAACAAGTGGTATCAGAGCCCAGTGCTCTAGCATTTGCTTGATTTAACCATCAAGAGCCAAAATCTATGGTAGCTCAATTTAGCACATCTCTAACCGAGGGGCAATCCACAAACTGACCTTCACTTTTCAATGGATCCAACTACACCTATTGAAAAGCTCGGATGTGAATTTTTATCCAAGTACTTGACTATGATATATAAAGTATCATAATAAATGGACCTCACACACCCACTAAAGTGATTGATGGTGTATCTCTCCCTAAGTCGGAAGGTGAATGGGATGAATTTGATAAGAAAATGGCTCAGCTCAATGCTAAAATCATGAATGTCCTATATTATGCCTTAGATGCAAATGAATTCAACCATATTTCTACTTGCCATTCAGCTAAAGAAATTTGGAATAGGTTAGAAGTTACATGAAGGCACAAACCAAGTAAAAAAGTCTAAAATTAATATGCTTGTGCACAACTATGAATTATTTAAAATGGAACTTGAAAAGTCTATAACACAAATGTTTACTCATTTCACTGACATCATAAATGATCTAAAAAGTCTTGAAAAGTGTTATTCTAATAATCATCTTGTGAGAAAAGTGCTTAGGTCTCTACCAAGATCGTGAGAGGCAAAGGTCACAGCGATTCAAGAAGCGATGGACTTAAACACTCTACCTTTGGAGGGGCTATTTGGATCCCTTATGACCCACGAGCTGACCATGAAGCAACATTCTGAAGAAGAGACTAGAAGAAAGAAGATAATTGCTCTCAAATTGATAGCTCAAGAAGAAGAAGATTCAAAAAAATCAAAGAACAGTGAAAAAGATGAGGACTTAGCTTTAATCACCAGAAAATTCAGACGTTTCATGAGAAAAAGAAGACAAGGGACCAAGAGAAGACCACCAGTTAAGGAGAAGCCGAGTAAAGAAAAAGAAAAAGAGCAGTTCATCATCTGTTATAAATGTAAGAAGTCAGACCACTTTAGATTAGACTGTCTCTAACTCAAGAAAGGTCAAAAAAAGTTCAAAAAATAAAGGCAATGATGGCTACATGGAGCGACAGTGATGACTCCACCTTAGATGAAGAATTCCATGAAGAAGCCAATCTGTGCCTTATGGCACATGAAAATGAGGTAACCTTTGAAACTCAAAATAAATTTTCTTATGATGAACTGCAAAAAGCTTTTCATGAACTTTTGAATGATCTAAGAAAATTAGAATTAAAAAATAAAGATCTAAAATTAAAAAATCAAGCATTAGCTAAAGAAAAGGAAGAAGTTGACAGCAAAAATAAAAAATTAGAAATAAAGTATCAAACTCTATTGAAAGAAAAAGAAAAAAATTCAAGCTTAAACAAAACTCTTATAAAAAAAAATCAGGATCTAAAGGTAGAAGTAACCAAATTGAAACTAATAGTTGATAGATTTATCCTAAGCTCAAATAAACTACAAATGATTATTGACAATCAAAGAGCAATATATGATAAAGTCAGACTTGGCTATAATATCCTTAGAAAATAGAAGTTTCTGAAAAATATTTTTGTAAATGCATCCATGAGCAAATTACCAAATATTATTTGCTTTAAATGTGGTATAGTATGACATAAAGCTTATATATGCTTATCAAACAAATTTACTGATATAAATATTAAAAAAATATGGGTTTCAAAAGGAACCATTATGACTAACCCCAAAAGATCCAAGTTAGCTTGAGTACCTAAAGTTAAACTTGACTTTATGTATGCAGATGTGTCTTGCATCCCAAGCGACAAAATGAAAGTGGTATCTTGATAGTGGGTGCTCAAGACACATAACCGATAATGAATCTCAATTCATCATATTGGAAGCTAAAAATGGAGGGATGGTCACCTTTGGAGATAATGACAAAGGAAAGATCATCGGCATAGGTAACATTGGTATCACTCCCTCCATTTGTATTGAAAATATGTTACTTATAGATGGTCCCAAGCATAATCTTTTAAGCATTAGTCAATTATGTGATAAAGATTATAAAGTAATTTTTGAATCATCTATGTGCATTGTAACTAGTCCTTTTGATGATAGCACTAGATTCATTGGGCATAGGCATGGCAATGTTTACTTGATTGATTTGGATAATCTTTTCATGTAAAATATGCAATGTCTTGTGGCCATGAATGCTAAAATCAATCAGACTAGTTGGCTTTGGCACTCTAGGCTGGCACATATTAGTATGCACACACTATCAAAAATTATTAAAAATGATTTGATTTTTGGCTTGTCAAAAATTAATAAATTTTAACAAAGATAAAATTTATGATGCATACCAATTAGGTAAACAAACAAGAGTTTCTTTTAAATCTAAGAATATTGTTTCAATTTTTAAACCTTTAAAACTTTTACATATGGATTTGTTTGATCCTACAAAGACAACTAGTTGAGGAGGTAAAAGATATGGCTTTGTAATTATTGATGATTTTTTATATTTTACTTGAGTCTTATTTTTAGCATCTAAAGATGAAGTATTTTCAATATTTTTTAAATTTTATCAAAAAATTTTAAATAAAAAAATTTATTAATTATTTCAATTCGTAGTGATCATGGTACTGAATTTAAAAATAAAAATTTTAAAAAAATTTATAATAAAAAAGATATAGATCATAATTTTTCAGCATCTAGAACACTCCAACAAAATAGGTATATAGGAATAAATTAGATAAAAATGATAATATAATCAGAAATAAAGCAAGATTAGTTGCTAAAAGATATAATCAATAAGAAGAAATTGATTTTGATGAAATATTTACACCTATTGCTAGACTAGAAGCCATAAAAATACTGCTTGCTTATGCATGTTTCATGAATTTTAAATTATTTCAAATGAATGTTAAAAGTACTTTTCTAAATGATTATATTACTAAAAAAGTATATGTAGAGCAACCCCCAGGCTTTGAAAATTATAAATATCCAGATCATATATTTAAGTTAAACAAAGCATTGTATGGTTTAAAACAAGCCCCTAGGACTTGATATGAAAGATCAAGTAAGTTTTTACTAGAAAATAATTTTTCAAGAGGAAAAGTAGATACAACTCTATTTTTAAAAAAAAAAGATAAAAAAATTCTAGTTATACAAATATATATTGATGATATTATATTTGGATCTACTAATGAAGCTTTGTATCAAAAATTTGTCAAGCTCATGTAGGGGGAATTCGAGATAAGCATGATGGGAGAACTCACTTTCTTCCTTGGATTCCAGATCAAGCAAATAAAGGAAGAAATCTCCATCATCCAAAGTAAGTACACAAAAAAACTATTAAAAAAATTTGAAATGAAGAGCTCCAACAGTGTAAGTACTCCTATGATCCCTTCTTGTAAACTAGATAAAGATGAACATGGTAAGAATGTAGATTCAAAGCTTTATAGAGGCATGATAGGTTCTTTGTTATATCTTACTGTCAGTAGACCTGATATAATATTTAGTGTATGTATGTGTGTTAGATTTCTATCAAATCTTAAGGAATCTCACTTAAATACTGTTAAAAATTTTTTTAAATACTTAAAAGGACTACAAAACCTAGGACTTTGGTTCTCTAAGCAATCTTTTATGGATTTAATAGGTTACTCAGATGCAGATTTTGCTGCATATAGGTTAGATAGAAAAAATACTAGTGGAACTTACTAATTTTTAGGAGTGAACTTAATCTCTTAGTTTAGCAAGAAGCAAAATTCGATGGCACTGTCTATGGTTGAGGTCGAGTACATTGTAGTCGAAAGTTGCTGTGCTCAAATCTTATGGATTAAGCAATAGCTCATAGATTTTAGAATTGAATTAAAAAATATTTTCATAAGATGTGATAACACTAGCATCATTAATTTGATCAAAAATCTAATCCAACACTCCAGATCAAAATATATTAAAATTAGACATTACTTTATAAGAGAACATGTTCAAAATAATGATGTAGCACTTGAATATATAAATACTGAAAAGCAATTAGCTGATATTTTTATTAAAGTATTAAATAAAAATAGATTTTATTAAATTAGAAGGAAATTGAGTATCTTAGATCCTTCTGCTTGATCTCTAATCATAATTTTACTCTCAAAATCTATCCAAAATCTCTTGACTTCATCATCTTAATTTTGGAAGGTATCTATTTTTTTTAAGATTATTTCAAGTCAATTAAAAAATTATCAGTGTTATTCAGATATGATCTCAAATTTTTTTCTATTAAAATTTTTTATTAAAAATTATATCAAAATTTATCTGAACTTTACATGATCATCTCAAGTCGATACAAATCTTTTCAATTTTTTTTTGATTTTTTTCTCATTTTTGAATTATTCTTTCATCACTTAATTTTTTTTGGATGGGACGACCCATGGGGCATCCCAATTGTTCTGAGAAATGGATTTTGTGTGAGCCGACCCGTTTAATTTCTCTCTTAAAACTTAAGTGGGGCAACTCATTTGCTATGCTTCTTCCTCCTCTTCTCATCCCAAATCGAAACCCTTCTCCAAACTCTCCACCGACCATAATCTCCTAAATCCATCCCCTTATCCACCAAAAAATCTTTGATTTCTACCTCAAAATCTAGGGTAAACATATCCTCTCGGCATATCTTTGATCAAAACCCTCTCCTTCTTGCTCTCCATCAAAATCCTAAGCCCTAATCTCCAAAATCTGAGACATTCACCTCAAAATCTCTTGCTTCTCTTCATTTCCATCCATCTTTCACCCTCCTCTATTCTTTTGACCGGTTCTCTTGTTCTCATTGGGACAATGGCCCCCAAGATGCAGTTGCCACAGAGAAAGAAGTCAGTGAGGTCTTTGGAGGCTAAAGAAAGAAGGAAGAAGACTACTCAAGTTTCAGTTCAAGCCTCTCCTCCCATAACCCCAAGTAAGATCCCTCTGTCTGCAAGAAAGATTGTCTTGGGAATAAATGTTGATTTTTGGTTCTTAAGAAGTGATGAATTTACTATTGATGAAAAATTAATCAAACAAGGGTGGAGATTTTTCTGTAGTTTGTCTAAGCCCGTATACATTGATCTTATCAAAAAGTTTTATTCTAATCTATTTTTCACTGATGGAGTTCTAAGGTCAATTATAAAGGGTGTTCAAATTATACTAAATGCTCCTAGACTGGATAGACTTCTTCAGATGCTCTGTAAAGGTAATTGCCTAGATGAGCTTCCAAGGAAAAAAATTGGGCTCAAGACCATCTTAGGAAGAGAGGATGTGGAGGGCTTTATGAAAAATGAAGCTAAGAATTTGAGTGTGGAGATGAGATTGCTCCACCACATGGTTTCCAAAATTTTCTTCCCCAGAGGAGGAAGATATGATTTGATGACTGGTCGAGACATCTGCTTGATGCACTATGTAGCCTCCGAGTCTCTCCTAAATCTACCTTTTCTTATGATTGATGCCATAAGGGAGACCGTGAACAGATCCAAGGCTCCCTTGCCCTATGGTATGGCTCTTACTGTGATATTTAGGGAGTCTAGAGTGAGCTTTGAGGGAGAGGTTGTTTGCAAATTATCAAACACTGATACCTACAATGACCACTCCCTTCGATGTATGAGATTTATCAGAGTGGATGGTCATTGGACCAAGGGCAGAGGAGTTGTAGTTGAGGAGGAGGAGGAGGAGGAAGAGCGTGCTGAGGGGGAGGGTCCCTCATCACCACCTGAGCTCAGGCAGAGTCCTAATGTTCACTTTGTATCAAAGCCTGAGGCAGGACCCTCAGTTAGTGCACCCCCTTCTACGAGCCGTACCATACCATCATCACTTAGATTGGGGGAGGATGAGATGGGATTGCTTGTTGAATGGGTAGCAGGTATTCTCTCCATCCTACAGCAGCAGTTTCAGGAGCAAATCCTTCAGCAGCTTCAGCAGTTTCAGCAGTGTCAATAGCAGATCCTCCAGCAGATGCAGTAGTAATATCACCCACCTCAATCGAACTCTTTTTCTGCTTCTTCATTAGATCTCTCAGTCATGCCACACATTTTCTCACTAGTACAATTTTTGTCTGACCTGAGCTCCAGACTGGAGAGTGTAGAGAGTTCCTACTCAGGTTTAGTGGTAGGATCTTTGACATTGAGAGGGAGATCAGACTGATATTGGATTCTCTATTGGCAGGAGCGAGCACTTCGAGCACCTATTTACCTCAGTTGGCTGATTTGGCTCGAGAGATAGAGAGACTTCACAGCCTGCTTCATTCCACACTTGAGTTGATCCGAATTGATATCAGAGACTCGAGGGACTTCGTCTCTTCTGATCTTGAGGGGCTCCGTATTTTCTTGAGAGGGGTCTTATCCTAGCTAGATGCCATTAGGACTCAGCTCCAGTCCAGCTCTCCGCATCCATTGAGCCTACTTTTGTCCAGCCTATTGCATTCCATCCCCCAACATCTTTCACTCGGACCAGACCATTCAATTGAGGTCAAGGCTGATTATATTTCAGTTGTCTCGATCTTGAGCTCCATGCCCATTCTCACTGAATTGATCATCTGTACTAGTTCTTTTAGGTCTCATACTACTTAGTTATCATATTTTGTTATTTTATTAAATATGTGAGAATACTACGTTGGTACCATAGATATGTACTATGAATGAATATACTTAACTCTTGTAACCTCTCTTTTTATTGTAATTAATGTATGAGGTTATCCATTATCATCACTTTGTATGGCCGACTTCTATTTCTATGTGAATTAATGAATGACTATTATATTTGAATGAATACACTATTACTCTGATACCTAATGTACCATCATAACTCATTAAAAATCTTACTTTCTCTAGTCCATTTTTTGATTATATCAAAAAGGGAGAGAAGGTACTATCTTGAATTTTTTTATGAATTTTCTTAAATTTTTGTTCTAATACAGAATTTTGCTCTGATATGTCCATCTTTTGCTCTGATACTTTAATTTTTGCCTTGATACCAAAATACTTTGATACATTTATTTTTGATTTTGCAAAATACTCTAAAACATCCTCTTTTGATTCTTGCTCTGATACTTTCATCTTTGCTTTGATACCAAAATAAGGATGAGAGAAAGAAAGATTCTTTTTATATACATATTGCTCTGATACTAAAAATAAGGAAAAGAAAAAAAAATTTATGAACCATTTTTGCTCTGATAACAAATATAAAAAAAGTTTTTACAATTGGACCACTTTTTATATAAGAAAGGGGGAGAATTTTTTTAAAATGATCAAAATGGTTACTTTCATCTTTTTCATAATAAGAAAGTGAAGAATTTTGTTGATTAGAAATAATTTTTGAAAAACTCTAATATCTTCACAAATAATTTTTAGTAAAATAATTTAAAATATTATAACTTGTTGAAAATATGTATCTCATGATATTCTTAATCTTTGACATGTTCCTACAAGTACTTCACAAACTCAATCCTTTGAGCTTTATGGATCTTTTTTTATGAACACTCAAATATTTTATCATCATCAAAAAAGGAGAGATTGTTGCTTCAAGAATTAATTTTGATGATCACAAACTATTTGAAGAGACTACTAATGAGTTTTTTATCTTTAAAAAATATTTTAGTGATGTTTCATATAGTCCAAAATATTGAGTTTGAAAAACTTCATCAAGTATGCCAAAGTTGAAGTTTCTACAAGTTGGAGATATTTTTGAAGCCTATTAAAAGTGTTAAATTGATTCAAATTTATTTAAGAGTATTTGATAGTATTCTGATAAATTTTGAATATTAAATGTATGAAAAATTGGGTTAGAATAAAATGAGGTGACCCAACTGGGTCATCTCCTTCCATTGGGTAGCCAGCACGCTCTATTTTTGGCTTGTGGAACACAGTAGGATGACCCCTGAGATCCTGAGATTAAAATAGAGAGTCTATTTTTCAGACTGGTCAAATGAGGTGACCCATGGGACTTCTCAGTCACAGTGGGACGACCCATGGGATGTTCCATTCTGGACGAATCTCGTAACGGTTAGTTTTCATTCTATTTTTGGTGTATTTAATGCACACTAAATATTCTCCAATGGCTCTTAACTGACACTAAGATACTCTCAAGTCTAAATAGAGGTTATAAATACTCTCTTGAGATGAAAAATCAATAAAAAATTTATGCATTCAAGCTCACATTCGTGAAAGAGAAAGAAAAATCTAGAAAGAGAGGAAAGAAGCATTCAATCAGCTCACCAACCACTCTCTAACTGCATTCAAGTGTGCCAATCATCTGAGGATGTTCAGCAAAAGCTTTTTCTCCTTGAGTATTATATTTTTATTGCTTTTATTATGCTCATTTAAGGGGCTGTTTGTGCTGAAATTCATGTATACTCTTTTCTTGCTATTGTACATTAGGTTTTGAGTTTTGGGAGGTTTCAAAACTCAGATAGATTAATCCAAATCTGAAATTGAAGTATTTGTGGGTTGGCTTGTATCCGAAAAATAAGTATTCTTGCTTGGATAGCAAGGGTCGGTGTTATCCGATGGATTGTATCTTGAAATCCTTTTAGTGCATTGAATTCTCAAGTAGGGACTTGAAAAGTGGATGTAGGTGCAAGGTTGGCACCGAACCACTATAAATCTCTTGTATTTATTGTACTTGTATTTTTTTATTCATTTATTATGCTTTATACTTGCTTACTTGTCATTTGTTGTTGATTTGATTTTCTTAGCTAATCAATTCACTCCACTCAACAAGTATAGCATATTACTTGAGTGCACTAATCATAAAAATTTTAAAAAGACTCAATTCATCCCTCCCCTCTTGGGCTCCATATCTAGGCAACATTTAGCCATTTGGAATAAGAAAATAGCCATTTGAAATGATCTAGCCATAATTTTGAATTTCTAAAAAACTAACCATTATTTGTTAGCATTCTCTGATTCGTCCTACCTAGATAATGAGTCAGCTCACCATAGCATTGAGTTGGCTAAGTGAAACTCTGAGTCAGCTCTGCAGCAGATGCCAAAAAATCTAATATTCTATCTATCTCTGCTCATTTAAGATTGAGTCAGTTCAGAAGATTTGTTAATTTATACTACTTTCTATGTCCATCTTTCTCTAAGACTGAGTTGGCTCTTCTCTTTGCTAAGTTGGCTTAGCTCTGAATTGGGTTTGTTAAGTTGATTAGTGGATCGGCTCAAAGAGTTATTCTTTATTTTGAAGGTTTATATCTTTTCTATCTTCTAATACTAGATCGGCTTAGATGCGTGCCAAGCAAGCCACAAAAAATTTTAGATAATTTTTCTTGATCTAACTTGTTTTTAGGCTAAACTTGTCTTCTTAAATATAATTTGTACTCATTAAGACTAGACTAGATTATCGCTTCAAATCTTAGACATCTTTTGCTTCCAATTTTGAGGATCACAAGTCCAAGAAGTTGAATTTTCTTGAGGATACACCCTTTGGATTTTCTTAAGAATATTATCTTTGAGTCTTCTCGAGGATATAGCCTTTTTAAGTAAAATGAGTAAGCATTTTGAGGCAACCTACAAACATTCTCAAGTAGTACCTCATGAGTAAACATAATTTATACTCAAATATTTTGACATCATCAAAATCGATTCTAAGGCTAATAGTTGGCCACATTATGTGGAGATGAGATTTCTAAGAGGTTGACCCTCGATGAATTGATCGAGATACTGTATGCATTTTTTATCTCTATAATGGAACAAAGAGGTGATAAGGTGTTGCCCAAGGATGGCTACCCAAGAGGGGGGTGAATTGGATATTTAAAAATTTAAAAGATAATTATACAGAATAAGCTACTAAGTGCTTAATGAGATAAATTAAAAGATATACAATGAATGAGAATAGTAAAAGAATGAGCACACAATCACAAACATAATAATTTTATAGTGGTTTGGTGCCAAACTCAACACCTATATCCACTCTCTAAGTAAACCACTTGAAAATTCAACTATAATCACGAAGCTTGATTATAGTTCGATTATTTTTCTTAGATTCACAATCTAACCTGATTAGTTTTATCCTTGGCTCACCAACTATAACCTTACAATGATTATTTTCTTAGGCTAACAATCAACCCCGATTGCTTTTGACCTTGGCTCACCAATCAAACCACTACAATGTTCAATTCAAGGCTTGGACCAACTCAAGTTTTTCATCCTAAGAAACTTAAAAGAAAATACAAAACTATAATTAATACAAAAGTTAAAGTTTAAAGAAATGAACACAAAGAAGCCCAAGAGAAGAGAATTTGAATTGGTTACTTGTTGGCTTGATTTCTTCTCTTTGAATGCTTAAGAGAGGTAGGTGGTGATCTTCAATAATGATGGCCTGACTTCTCTCAATTTAAGGATGATGGAAGGATAAGAGAATATCTAAAAATTACTTATTCCTTTTACTATTTTGCTTACAAACTTGAATGCACTAAAAAATAACTTGAATGGTCTTCAATGTGAGTTTCAAAAATTCTCTTTTATACTTCAAAGGATTTTCTTTTTATATTCTTGAGGTTTTCTACTACTTTAAGTTATCTAGAGAGACTGCATTAAGTGTTCTAGCCATTGGAATGAAAAAAATAGCCGTTGGAAATGATTGGGGGCAAAAAACCTATAGTTCTAAAAAACTAGCTGTTACAGTCACTGGGTCAACTTAACTTTTCTTTGAGGTGACTCAGTTTCTCATTAGATCGACTCACAAACCTTCTAGGTTGATTCAGTATCAAGTGGCTGAAAACTAATTTTCTGTCTTGACTTCTTCACTGCATCTTGGTTGGCTCGGGTCCTGTCTGAGTCGACTCAGTTGATCTTTGGATCGACTTAATGACCATTTGATCGGCTCAATAGATTTGATCCAAAATTTTATGTTTCTATCTTTATTTATTTTTCGAGACTAAGTCGGCTTAGATTTTTACAGGATCGACTCAGTTGGCGTGCTAAGTATGCCATGGGTTCTTAAACAGTTTTTCTTCTCTAATTTGATTTCTAGACTAGACTTGCCTTCTTAACTTGATTTAATCCTCATTAAATTTTTTTTCAAGATGTGTCTAGTCTAGAGTTTTTTTACTAAATTCTTGAGTGGTGGTTCTTTATTTAGTTATCGAGAAACACTTAAAAATTGTGAGCACTTAGAATTTGAAACTATACATCCTTATAAACAATATTAGTAACTTAACAATTTATACTCAAATACTTTTGTTATTATCAAAATCAATCCAGGCATCAACATAGGGGACTCGTTGAGCAAGGATTTGGCCTATCCAAATAGGCAAGTCACATGAGCATCATAGGATCATGCCTTGCAGGGATCCACGAAAGCCAATCAACCATGAAGTACAAGTGTGGCTTATAGAATTTTGATTGAGGTATATGCCGTAGAGCTGGGCCATGGATTAAGGATGGCCAAGAGGGTTGTGCCAAGAAGAGGATAACTTGATGCAAGGATCTGCCGATTGAATATATGTACTTGATGGGAGGACTTGGATTCCAATGTTGTGGCAGTGCATAAAGTACGAGCAGACTACAGACATAGGATGTAGGGTGGTATGTGCATGGACCTTTAGGACCGTGGCAATACATAGTGATGGATGAGCAGGTCATGAATATTGTCGAGCAGTATGGCCATTGATGAAAAGGCATATCGAGGATGTAAGATTGGGATCATGGCATAAGAGCTTGTGGGGGAGCTTGGATGGTGGAACCCAATAAGGCTTGGATGTACATGATTAACCATGGCTTCAATAGTCTATGGGGCATGTATGTTTGGCAGTTCGATTGAGCAATACTAGATATGGGTTTGCTTAAGCCTCATGCATAGCAGTGGCATTTCATTATCATGTCATATAGTTTGGGTCTGTGCATTTTTGGAGGATATCTTAATGGCTTGCAAATGAGTGGCACAGTGGTTATGTCATAGCATGAAAGTACTCAGAGGATCAAGACATCTTTAATGAGTAGCACTTGACTTAAGGGGCAAAGACATGGGGTTGGCACATAGGTGTCAAGTTATAGAGCACTCTTGAAAAGAGTCTACATTATGGCATGAAGGTGTGTTTGAGTGTTGTAGTTGATCCAAGGGGTCGAGTTGCTTGCGGGCACTCAAGAGTGTCACATGTGTTCAATCCAATGGAGCTGTTGGGTAGGGGCATAGAGGTGTATGCTTGGCTATAAGGCTAGACAACTGCTTGCTGATTTGGATGTCAAAAAGAAGGACTCAGGAAGGCTAGCCTTAGTATGAGGCATGTCAGAGCACCATATAGGTGTTTGGGTCAGAAAAACACTCACCTTATTAGAGCAATAGGTTTGCTAAGTCAATAGTTGATGTTGTGCTTGATGTTGGCTTATGATATATGTGGTATCAAGTTGCATGCATTTGGCATAGATATGGGGGTATCCAAAGTAGTGAAGATACCTAGAGATATTGAAGTCCAATGTCAGAGAGCTAGTTGTTTGAGTTTGTTTTTGGTGTCAAGGACTTAGAGTGTGCGAGCATGTTGCAGAGGCAATGTGCTCAATGCTAAATAATCATGGTTGCTCATCGAAGGCACGAGTAGATGGGAGCTTATGAATGTGAAAGTCTACCAGTTTATGGCTAAGAAAAAGAATTTAGGATGAAGAGTGCTCATGAATGCTGAAGCACTTAGGCTGCATGTAAAGTTGCAAGATAAAGCATCTCGAGGAACTAGAATCTCCAGTGTCCCTTCCAGTCATGAATTGGGGCCTCATAATCACTAGCCAATATGCTTTTCTTTCATGCCTTTCTTCTTTCATTGTTCGATATTCTAATCTCCTAGGTGTAGAGGAATCACACCAATCCATCCCAAACTTTGTGTTAAACTCTACTACGGTGACGATACTGTAGGGGAGGGTCAATTCTATCAGAGAGTACTCTACCACAAGGGCCTTAGCCAAGCATCACTCATCGGCCCAAAGCTGACCAATACAAAACCATGTGATCTGTCTAAGTAGAGCTGGATAAATTGACTAAGGCACTAGGATGTATCTTCAGTGCAGAGAAAGATGCAGCATCCAAATTTTAAAGTGCAGGCTGAGGTGAAGACTTGGAGAGTCAAGGGATCCAAATGCACAAAGATGGGGAACATTGAGAAGAGCCATTTCTTAGGGGGTTGATTGTGGCGCAAACACACTTGAATGGCAAAAATTGAACTAAACTTCATGGAACCGCTCTTAGGGTGAAGGCACCGGAAAGCCGAGGTACTAGAGGTAGATTATTGGCCAAGGGTGCTTACTCGCTGCATGTGCATGCGATGTTAGGTTGTAAGAGGTGAAGCACAAGGGCTATACCATGTTGGCCAAGGTGGCCATGATGCAGAATGGATTTATTGATTGAAGTACTTATGTGGACATATTGTGAGGCACTATAAGGCTCAGATGTCAGATGCAAGAGGGCATCAAGGCAATGGAGTCATAGAAGTGAGGCAGGTTAGTGGGGTGGTCCTGCATTAATACAATAGACTTAGGTTGAAGACAGAGAGGAAGTCAGGACAAGCTAAGAATTTTAGAAAACAACATGAACCATGGGTCTATAGAGGCAGATAATTGGAGCTTGGAGTGAAAATGGCTATGTCAAGGGACTCAAGCAAAAATGAAAGTGGCCTTCATTGGATATCAGGATCCCACTTGGTAGCATTGTATATCTCCATTAGTATCGGACAATGCAGAGATATGGAAGCGACCTGTTAGTACTTAGCATTAACGCGGTGTGGTATGGTCCAAAGGCATGGTGCTAAATAGTTAAGGTCAGAATTAATATTGGGTGGCAAGGTGGGTATGTAGCAAGTCCAGATGGTTGGAGATGAGTTTCCAGAGGAGACTGATGTAGAGCGCTGCTCCTAGATCAAGAAGGGTAAGAGTTAAGCCTTGGATGCAGTCCAAGGAGTGCCATTTTGTGTTGCAGGCGAGGGATTTAAAGAGGATGCTTTGGTAGAAGCAATGGCTACTCTTGGATTGAGGTATTCAGGAGTTAAGCCTTGGGAGAGTCCAAGGAGCGCCACAAAATTTTCAGTTGAAGTTGATGGTCAAAGGACCCAATAAGCTCAAAGGATGTAGTGGCCACTATCAAATTAGAGCAATTAGGATTTAAGCCTTAGCAGAGTTTAAGGAGTGCCATGTAGTTGGAAGGTCAGAAGACTATAGTGGAATAATAGAAGCAAAGGTCGATGTCTAGTTATGGAGCCATTGGGTCTTGTGGAAGAGTCAGTGTGGTGTAGATGATGGATTCTCAATAGCATAGAAAGGATCAACGACACCAAGGTCGTGAGGCTCTGACTTAAGGAACCATGATCATAGTGGTTGTAGTAGATGTTTTTTCATAGCGACCAATATTTAGAGTAGTAGTTTGGACATTGATGAGAGCATCATTAGCTTGAGTGGAGGAGAGTTATCATGGACTTAGCCATAAGCACATCGCAGGGGGTGCCAACATGGGCATGGCATGGTACTGCGAAGGATTGGCATGGGCCAAAATTTGCAATGCTTCTAGATACTTTGGAACCCTAGAAGTAGAGTTCAGATGGATGCCTCATTGGATATTAAGCAGAGCAATAGTTAGCCAAGGAGTAGCATAGCCATGGCATGATATCAGAGGCTCAGGAAGCTTGATATTTGGCATGGCTGTGTTGCCCAGCTATGCAACCCAAGAGGGGGGGTGAATTGGGTTTCTAAAAATTTTAAGCCCAACAAATAACTTATGAAGAACAAAACAATGGCTTTAAATCAATATTAATTACCTAAAGTAGTATTGCAAGGATATAATAAAGAAATAAGATAAAGCGATAAAGCACACCACAAACACAAGGATTTATAGTGGTTCGGTGCTAACCTTGCACCTACATCCACTCCCCAAGATCCCACTTGGGAATTTCAATCCACTATCCTTTGTATTCAACCCGAATACAAAACGTCGAAAACTCCGACACTAGCTATCCCAAGCTAGAATACAAGACGTCGGAAACTCCGACCCTAGCTATCCCAAGCTAGAACACTTGTTTCCCGGGTACAAGCAAACCCAAAACACTCCGATTTCAGGTTCGGATCAACCTTTCCTTGTTTTGGAAATCCTCCAAAAATAAGAGCAAGAACTCACAAAGAGTAAGAATATTTAGAGCACAGATGAATACAATAACAGCTCCTTAAATGAGCAAATATAACAATAAAAGCTTTACTCAAATGAAGAACCCCTTTTTCAGATTTTCTCAAGATGAATGAACGGTTGAACGCTTGAGAAGAGGTTGATTGTTGATTGAAGATCTCTTGAAAGCTTTGAACGATCTCTAGATCAAGGTTGAAACGATAGGCGTGAAGAATTCTCTCCTTGAAAGATCTTCCTTTTCTCTTTCACAATCTCTCTGGTATATTGTGGATCCTCTCTCTTTTTCTCTATGGATATTTCATTGATCTCAGGCTTTTTCTTGCAAATTTCAGATCCTCTCTTCTGTTCTTCTCTTTTTCCTCCTTTTTCTCTTCTCATTTGATTTCACGTTTGATCCGCTATTTAATCTGCAATTTCTTTCATCAAATTAAGCATTTTGTGGCATTAGAAGCAAGAGAAAATAATTTAGACAGATAAAGAGCCGTTAGAGGATTTTTAGAAAGCATAAATGGCAATTAAAATGGGCAAAAAAATAGCCGTTGCTGATATTTCCCGTCGCAGGGGTCGACTCATGAGTCGACTCATGCTTCAGGGGTCGACTCATGAGTCGATCTCTGTTGCAAAAACCAGAGAATGCTTTTCTGGAATTTCTTGGCTCAAATTAGCAGGGGTCGACTCATGAGTCGACTCATGCCTTGTGGGTCGACTCATGAGTCGACTCACAGGTCGTGCCAAGCCAGAAAACTAGCGTGCCAAGGAGAATTTTTGCGTGCCAATCAGCTCACAGTGCCATGAGTTGACTCATGAGTCGACTCATGCACTTCAAACCTTCATAACTTCAAAAATATAAGTCCAAACACAATGAAATTTTCACCAATAGATTTCAAATCATTTGTTCTATCAAATGGTACTATCAAATTAGGATTTTAGTAAAATTACGATTTTGCCCTTGAAGAGCATAAGGACTTTTTCATTTTAAAATATTGTATCCCTTCAATCTGCTTTGTAATCATCAAAATCAATCTAGGAGCAACAATCTCCCCCTTTTTGATGATGACAAAACATATGAACAAAAATATTTATGTTAAAGCATTAATTTCAAAAGAATCCATTATAGGTGTATATGCTTGAAAAGAGTATGATTCTTTTGGCATGTAATATAAATGCAAAAATAGTTTGTCCATTTTCTTTAAGATTTGAAAAGGGTATAGGATCATTTTGAGTTCAAGATTTATCAGAGCAAGAGAAGATAAATAACTTTTCTATGTATCAGAGCAAAAATAATTTTTACAATGATATCAGAAAAGATTTTATAATGTATCAGAGTAAGAAAATTTTTAATGTATCAGAGAAAATTTCATACAGTATCAGAGCAAATGTTATAATATATTAGAGAAACCTTCACACTGTATCGGATCAAATGTTATCATGTATCAGATCAAGTTGAAAGAAATTGTAGGATGTATCAGAGTAAAACAAATTTCTTATTGATGTATCAAGGTGAGTAAAATTTCAAAAGCAAGTTTGAATATCAGAGCTTATATATATAAAAAAAATACTTATTTGCATTGTACTCATGATTTTGCTTTTGATGGATAACTTTTTGTTAAAGTTCTGTCTGATACCAAATTTTGATACCAAAATTTCTCAAAGTTTTGTTTAATCTTTCAATCCTTATTTTTGTCTAATTTCTCCAATATTTATTTAATTTCTTCAATATTTGTTTTAATTTAATTTCTCCCCCTTTTTCTCATAATTTAGGATTTTGCTTTTTGTCCAATTTCAATTTTTGTTTAATTTTAATTTCTCCCCCTTTTTGACATCATCAAACATAGTTAACTCTTCCTTTTCTTTTTCTAAAATATTCTTTAATTTCTTCCTCTTTAGAGTTTTTCACAGATGTTTGCTCCCCCTTAATATAGCAATTATCAATAGCAAACAACAACAAGGAGAAGATAATATTTCAATAGATGTATCAGAGATTGAAATATAACCAAAATATAATCATTACAAAGATATAGGTAAAAGATGATTTCATTAATATCATAATTATTTCAATACATAAAATTCAACCAGCTAAATGTCAATACATGGCCCCAAGGTATAGATCCTAGAACAAGATACTAACTCCTAGAACCTAGTAAAGATCAAGATAAGTCAATGATCAAGACAAATCATGGATCGGAGTCATCAGATATGGTATGAGAAGATGATGGATCAGAAATGCGTCCTCTACCCCGTCTGCCTCTGCCACGAGTAGGAGAACGAGATGAACTGGGAGGCTGAGAACGCTGAGATACTAGGGCTGATACCATGAGTCTGATAGAATCAAGTACGTTCAGTGCTCTGAAAATAGATTGAAGTAGAGCAGTGAACTGGGTGGTAGCATGCTCACTCGATCCTCTGATCTCTTTCCTCAGTAGCTCATATCCACCTTCTAATGCTCCTCTGAGCCTTCCAGCCTCTGCAGTGAGGTCTGTGACCTCAATAGTAGACTCCTGTGGCTGGGGATGGGCCAATGCAAGAACTTGCCCCTGCAAGTCAAGAACTCTGCCAGTCAATCTCCAGACTGTGTCCTCAAGCTGCTGTATCCTGACGGACTGATCTGAAATCATCTGAAATACAGTGGAGATGTGGGGAGTAATGGTCTGATCAGAAGAAGTAGCTCCAGGTGCAAAAGAAGTACTACTCCACTGGCTAGACAACAAAGAAGCCACACGCTGAGATATATGCTCGATCTGATCATCAGCCAGTCTGAACTCTGATGGAGGTGCTCTGCTCTCTGGCTGATACAATGGTGTGGGCATCCTAGTAAACTCAGAAGGGCCAGCCTCAGTATCAGGAATGAACTGGGTATCTGGTGAAGCTGCCCTGAAATCATGTACAGGAGAAGATGGACCTTCTTCTTCTACTCTGCCTTCAGTTCTGTCTTCAGCTCTTTCCTCAGCTCTCTCCTCAGCTCTTTCTTCTGAGCCCTTGATCCAACCACCAACAGTCTTTGTAATTCCCATTCGGTGCAGGCTGTGTTGGTTGAAAGTGTCCACATGTGAGAGCTTGGTAGGTTTCTCCCCCTCACAGCTAACTCCAAACCTCCTAAATACTCTAGTAAGGACCATACCATAAGGCAAGTGTGCCTTGGATCTATTCAAAGTTTCTCTCATGGCCTCTATCATAAGTGCAGGGAGGTTTAGGGGGGTCTGAGTGATGATATGAAACATGACACATACATCTCTGTCAGATAGTAAGTCATGTCTACTACTCCTAGGAAAGAATAGTTTTGTCACAATCTGATGCAGGACCCTCATCTCAATGGATAATAGCTTTGCTTCCAATTTGTTTAAATTTCCTGAAAAATCTTCTCCTAAGATAATTCTGATCCCTTCTTCTTTAATTGGGAGTTCCATATATGAGTATCCTTCACTAGGCAACTGAAGTATCTCTCCCAATATCCTAGAATCCAAACAGATGTCAATCCCCTTTACAGTTGAAGTCACTGACCCACTTCCATAATTTAGGTTCTGGTAGAACTCTCTGACTAGATCAACATAGGTGACTTCCTTAAGAGAGCAATAAAGTTCCCATCCTTGATTTTTGATCTTGGTAGCAAAAGTAAAGCCTTCTTTCTCAAAGAACCAAAAATCTATATTTTTCCCGGTTTCTACTTTTCTATCAGAAAGAAGATTTACACTGGGGCTTATGGAGGATTGAGAGGGACCTTGAGCAGGTACTGAAACTGGATTGGGAACAGTGGAAGACTGAGCATGCCTTTTCTTTCGGACAATTTCCTCAGGCTCTCGGATTGATTTCCTTCTTTGGGGAAGTTTCATCTTTGGAGCCATATCCAATAAAGTAGCAGACAAGAAGACTTGAATTCAGTGGAGGAGGGATCACAAAAGAGTAAAGAAGAATTTTGGTGGAGAAAAGAAGTGGATTTTGAATGAACGGTGAAGTTCTAGGGCACGTTCCACCCGCGCCTATCACTGCGAGAAAGCACAGAAAAGTCCTTTTCAAGGAGGCGATTTTTGGTGGAGAGAAGGAGGGAGAATTGCCTCAGAATTGATCCTTGGATTTGGAGCAAAAAGAGTTGGAGAGAACGGCTTTCGGAAGGAAGACGACGAGAAGATGAGTCATCTCATAAACAGTGTTTCCCGTTTTAAAAACAATGAACCCGATGGAAGTTGGTGGGATTTACAAGTTTGCCATTGAGTCGACTCATGGGGGTCGACTCATGAAGTTCAGAAAATCAGGAAAAATGCAAATAAATTCCAAAAAAATTCAAAATTTTGGGAGAAAGAATTTTGCTCAATGATAAGTTTTTAGAGAGATAAAACTGAGCTTTTGGAACCAGGATAGTTGTTGGAAATTGAGCTCTAAGAATATTTGATAATAATTAAGAGAAGTTTAGGCAAATAGATCTAGAATTCCTAGATTTCTCCTAATTTCACAGAATCTATCCTCACTAAGGGCCTTTGTAAAAATATCAGCTAATTGATTTTCAGTGCTAATATATTCAAGAATTATATTTTTATTTTGAACATGCTCTCTTATGAAATGATGTCTTATTTCAATATGTTTAGATCTTGAGTGTTGTATTGGATTTTTAGATAGATTTATGGCACTTGTATTGTCACATTTTATTGGAGTTTCATTAAGTTTGATTCTAAAATCTTCGAGTTGTTGCTTAATCCACAAGATTTGAGCACAACAACTTCCGGCTGCAATGTATTCGGCCTCAGCCGTAGATAGTGCCACCGAATTTTGTTTCTTGCTAAACCATGAGATTAGGTTAACTCCAAGAAATTGGCAAGTTCCACTTGTGCTTTTTATATCTAATTTACATCCAGCAAAATCAGCATCAGAATATCCTAACAAATTAATTTGTGAGTCCTTAGAGTACCATAACCCTATAGTTTGTGTACCATTTAAGTATCTAAGGATTCTTTTAACAGCATTCAAATGAGATTCCTTAGGATTAGATTGATATCTTGCACATAAGCAAACACTAAACATGATATCAGGCCTACTTGCAGTTAGATATAATAATGAGCCAATCATACCTCTGTAGTATTTTAAGTCTACGCGTTTACCTTCATCATCCTTGTCAAGCTTACTTGAGGGACTCATTGGTGTGCCAATAGGTTTGCAGTTCTCCATTCCAAATCTTTTGAGTAGTTCCTTGGTGTACTTGCTTTGGGTGATGGAGATTCCCTCTTTTGATTGTTTGATTTGGAGTCCGAGAAAGAAGGTGAGTTCTCCCATCATGCTCATCTCGAACTCTCCCTGCATAAGCTTAGCAAAGTCTTGACAAAGGGATTCATTAGTAGACCCAAAAATTATGTCATCAACATAAATTTGTATAATTAGCATATCATTTTGGTTTCTTTTAATAAATAGAGTTGTATCCACATTGCCTCTTGAGAAACCATTATCTAGTAGAAATTTGCTTAGCCTTTCATACCATGCTCTAGGTGCTTGTTTTAAACCATATAAAGCTTTATTTAATTTGAAGACATGATTGAAAAAAGCATGATCTTCAAATCCAGGGGGTTGTTCTACATATACTTCTTCAGAAATATATCCATTTAAAAATGCACTTTTAACATCCATTTGAAATAGTTTGAATTTCATAAAGCAAGCGTAAGCAAGTAGAAGTCTAATGGCTTCTAATCTAGCAACAGGTGCAAAGGTTTCATCAAAATCAATTCCTTCTTCTTGATTATATCCCTTAGCAACCAGTCTTGCTTTATTTCTAATTACATTTTCATGCTCATCTAACTTGTTTCTAAAGACCCATTTTGTGCCAATTATTGAATAATCTTTAGGTCTTTTCACTAAGGTCCAAACATTATTTCTTTCAAATTGACTGAGTTCTTCTTGCATAGCATTAATCCAGTTATGATCATTTTCAGCTTCTTCAAAAGTTTTAGGTTCAAGTTGAGATACAAAAGCACAATGATTAAGTACATCTCTAAGTGAAGAACGTGTTTTTACCCCATGCATAGGATCACCGATAATTAA
This sequence comes from Elaeis guineensis, assembly GCF_000442705.2. Lineage (NCBI taxonomy): Eukaryota > Viridiplantae > Streptophyta > Magnoliopsida > Arecales > Arecaceae > Elaeis > Elaeis guineensis. The sequence continues at coordinate 56,613,910 of NC_026005.2, read as the reverse complement.
TTCCTTAGGGTGGTTGTGAACATACCTCCATTCCTTGGGTATGTCATTTGTACCTTGAGGTTGTTCTTGAATTTCTTCACTTTTCTCATTTTGTTCATCTTCTTGATCCTTGTCTTCTGGAGTTGCTGAATCTTTCAGAGTGATCTCCTTCATACCTTCTATTAGTGGATCTGCATCATCAACACCCTCATTCTTCCTTGAAGGAGGATCGTTAGATTCATCAAAGACAACATGTATGGACTCCTCAACTACTAAGGTTCTTTTGTTGAACACTCTAAATGCTTTACTAGTGGAGGAGTAACCTAGAAGGATTGCTTCATCTGATTTTGCATCAAATTTACCAAGTTTCTCTTTGCCATTATTTAATACAAAACATCGGCAACCAAAAACATGAAAATAGGCAATATTTGATTTTCTTCCTTTCCAAAGTTCATAGGGGGTTTTCTTTAAAAATTGTCTTATTAAAGCATAATTTAAAATGTAACATGCTGTGTTAATAGCTTCTGCCCAAAAATATTTTGGAAGATTGCTTTCACAGAGCATGGTACGGGCCATTTCTTCTAAGGTTCTATTTTTCCTTTCAACTACCCCATTCTGTTGGGGTGTCCTAGGAGCAGAGAAGTTGTGGCCAATTCCATTTTCATCACAAAAATTTTCAAAGTCATGATTTTCAAATTCTGTTCCATGATCACTTTTAATATTTTGAATTGAAAAGCCTTTTTCATTAGTGACTTTCGATGAAATTTCGTGAAAATTTGAAAAGTTTTATTTTTGTGAGCTAAAAAGAAAACCCAAGTAAAACGAGAGTAATCATCAATTATTACAAATCCATATCGTTTTCCTCCTAGACTAGTGGTTTTAGTTGGTCCAAATAAATCCATATGTAAGAGCTCTAAAGGTCTAGAAGTTGAAATAGTATTTTTGGATTTAAATGATACTCTAGTTTGTTTACCTAATTGGCATGCATCACAAATTCTATCCTTTTCAAAATTTAGTTTTGGCAAACCGAGAACTAAATCCTTTTTAATTAATTTTGAAAGAGAATGCATGCTAATATGTGCAAGTCTACGATGCCACAGCCAACTAGTCTCATTTATTTTAGCATTTAAGGAAACTAGGCATTGCATGTCTAATTTAGTTAAATCATTCAAGTCTACCATATAAACATTTTCATGCCTATGTCCTATAAATTTAATGCCATCGTTAATAGGACTCGTCACAATGCATACAGATGATTCAAAACTTACTTTATACCCTTTATCACAGAATTGACTAATGCTAAGTAAGTTATGCTTTAAACCTTTAACAAGTAAAACATTCTCAATGTATTTGGAGGGAGTGATACCAATGTTACCTATCCCGATGATCTTTCCTTTGCCATTATCTCCAAAGGTGACCATCCCTCCATCCTTAGCATCAAGCGTGATGAATTGTGATTCATCACCAGTCATGTGTCTCGAGCATCCGCTGTCAAGATACCATTTTCTGTTTCCTTCTTGGGATGCTAGACACACCTACAGGCACAGATCAAGTTTCTGTCTTAGGTACCCAAGCTTTCTTGGGTCCTTTCAGGTTAGTCAGAATGGTTCCTTTTGGAACCCATATTTTCTTTGTGTTTGCATATTTGTTAATAAGACATGTGTATGATTTATGTCCTATTCTTCCACATTTAAAACAAGTAATATTTGTAGGCTTTTTGCTTGAATAATATGCATAAATATCCTTCAAAAAATTTTGTTTCTTCAGGGGTTTATAACCAAGTCCAGCCTTATCATATATAGCTTTCTGATTATCAAGGATCATATTTAGCTTGTTTGAACTTAAGGTGAACTTATCTACCATAGATTTCAGCCTGTTAATTTCATCCTTAAAGTTTTGATTTTCTTGAATCAATGTGAATTTTTCAATTGAAAGAATTTCGGCTTGTTTCACTAAGGACTGATTTTTCAATTTCAGCTCTTTGTTTTTCTTCCCTAGTTTCTTTAATTCATCAATTGAATCATAGAATGCTTCATGCAATTCTTCAAAAGTAAATTCACTAGTGGATTCAGAAGTTACCTCATTTTCATGTGCCATCAGGCACAGATTGGCTTGTTCGGTTGAGGTTTCTTCGTCGGAGCTTGAGTCATCACTCGCACTCCAGGTCGCCATTATTGCCTTCTTTTTGAATTTCTTTGGACCTTTCTTCAATTGAGGACATTCGGATCTGAAATATCCTGGCTTCTTGCACTCGTAGCATATAGGGGTTTGATCTTTCTCCTTTTCTATGCTTTGATCCCTTTTTGTAAATTTCTTTCTCATCCCCTGTTTCCTTTTTCTTAGAAACTTCTTGAATTTTCGGGTGATGAGAGCCATCTCCTCATCCTGATCTTCATCTTCAGAGTCATCTGTTTCATAATCAGGTGAAGTTGTAGATTTGAGGGCAATGGTTCTTTTCTTTTTGATTTCATCCTCTTGATGTTGCATCATGCTAAGTTCATGAGTCATCAAGGATCCAAGAAGCTCTTCTAGAGGTAGAGTGTTCAAGTCCTTTGCTTCTTGGATGGCAGTCACCTTGGCTTCCCAAGTTCTTGGCAGTGACCTGAGAATCTTCCTTACAAGTTCACTGTTAGTATAAGATTTGCCAAGACTCTTTAAACCATTGATTATATCAGTAAAATGAGTAAACATAGCAGTTATGGACTCATCATGCTCTATTTTGAATAATTCATATTTATGTACAAGCATGTTTATTTTAGACTCTTTTACTTGATTTGTTCCCTCATGGATGACTTCTAACCTATTCCATATTTCTTTAGCAGATGCACAAGTAGAAATGTGATTAAATTCACTAGCATCTAGTGCACAATAAAGAACATTCATAGCTTTGGCATTTAATTGTGCCAATTTCTTGTCAACCTCATCCCATTCTTTCTCGGGTTTGGTTGACTCCTCACCATCTATAATCTTGATGGGTGTGTAAGGACCATTCACTATGATACTCCACATATCATAGTCGAGTGCTTGTATAAAAATCTTCATCCGAGCTTTCCAATAGGTGTAATTAGACCCATTGAAAAGTGGAGGTCGGTTTGTTGATTGCCCCTCGGCTAGAGAAGTTCCAACATGGGTTGCCATAGATCTTTGGCTCTTTGATTGTTAGATCAAAGAAGGGCTAGAGCACTGGCTCTGATACCACTTGTTGCCCAGCTATGCAACCCAAGAGGGGGGGTGAATTGGGTTTCTAAAAATTTTAAGCCCAACAAATAACTTATGAAGAACAAAACAATGGCTTTAAATCAATATTAATTACCTAAAGTAGTATTGCAAGGATATAATAAAGAAATAAGATAAAGCGATAAAGCACACCACAAACACAAGGATTTATAGTGGTTCGGTGCTAACCTTGCACCTACATCCACTCCCCAAGATCCCACTTGGGAATTTCAATCCACTATCCTTTGTATTCAACCCGAATACAAAACGTCGGAAACTCCGACACTAGCTATCCCAAGCTAGAATACAAGACGTCGGAAACTCTGACCCTAGCTATCCCAAGCTAGAACACTTGTTTTCCGGGTACAAGCAAACCCAAAACACTCCGATTTCAGGTTCGGATCAACCTTTCCTTGTTTTGGAAATCCTCCAAAAACAAGAGCAAGAACTCACAAAGAGTAAGAATATTTAGAGCACAGATGAATACAATAACAGCTCCTTAAATGAGCAAATATAACAATAAAAGCTTTACTCAAATGAAGAACCCCTTTTTCAGATTTTCTCAAGATGAATGAACGGTTGAACGTTTGAGAAGAGGTTGATTGTTGATTGAAGATCTCTTGAAAGCTTTGAACGATCTCTAGATCAAGGTTGAAATGATAGGCGTGAAGAATTCTCTCCTTGAAAGATCTTCCTTTTCTCTTTCACAATCTCTCTGGTATATTGTGGATCCTCTCTCTTTTTCTCTATGGATATTTCGTTGATCTCAGGCTTTTTCTTGCAAATTTCGGATCCTCTCTTCTGTTCTTCTCTTTTTCCTCCTTTTTCTCTTCTCATTTGATTTCACGTTTGATCCGCTATTTAATCTGCAATTTCTTTCATCAAATTAAGCATTTTGTGGCATTAGAAGCAAGAGAAAACAATTTAGGCAGATAAAGAGCCGTTAGAGGATTTTTAGGAAGCATAAATGGCAATTAAAATGGGCAAAAAAATAGCCGTTGCTGACATTTCCCGTCGCAGGGGTCGACTCATGAGTCGACTCATGCTTCAGGGGTCGACTCATGAGTCGACCTCTGTTGCAAAAACCAGAGAATGCTTTTCTGGAATTTCTTGGCTCAAATTAGCAGGGGTCGACTCATGAGTCGACTCATGCCTTGTGGGTCGACTCATGAGTCGACTCACAGGTCATGCCAAGCCAGAAAACTAGCGTGCCAAGGAGAATTTTTGCGTGCCAATCAGCTCACAGTGCCATGAGTTGACTCATGAGTCGACTCATGCACTTCAAACCTTCATAACTTCAAAAATATAAGTCCAAACACAATGAAATTTTCACCAATAGATTTCAAATTATTTGTTCTATCAAATGGTACTATCAAATCAGGATTTTAGTGAAATTATGATTTTGCCCTTGAAGAGCATAAGGACTTTTTCATTTTAAAATATTGTATCCCTTCAATCTGCTTTGTAATCATCAAAATCAATCTAGGAGCAACACTATGGACTGCCAAGACATATGTGGATACTTGAGGATTCCTCTTGATTTGAGGAGGGGCACGGAGCTTTAGTCACATTCTCGACTCTCCTTGGCCTGTAGGACATGGGTCCACTGTGGCACGATTGTGGGGGTAAGGTGGTGCCATACTCACATGGTCTCGTGAGGATGCATTCGGGGTAATGCTGGTCAAACGAGCTGGCCACATTGTGTAAAGAGGGGATTTTTGAGAGGTTGACCCTCGAGAAATTATCCAAGTTGCTCTATATATTCTTGATCTCTATAATGGATGATGAGGTGATAGAAGACTAGTCGAGTAAAGGTCTAGCCTATCCAAAAGGCAAGTCTCATGAGTATCATGGGGTGATGCCTTGCAGGGTATATGTATTTGAGCTGGGCCAAGAATCAAGGATGGCCAAAAGGGTCGTACCGAGGAGAGGATGACTTAATGCAAGAATCAGCCAGTCAAATATATGTACATGATGAGCAGACATAGATACATGTCATGGCAATGCGTGAAGTGTGAGCAGGCTATGGACATAGGATGTTGGATGGTATGACCATGGACCTTCAGGGCCATGGTAGTGCACAATGATAAACAAGCAAGCTGTGAACATTGCCAAGCAGTATGGCCATTGATGGAAAGGCATGTCAAAGAAGCAAGATCGGGATCATTGTTCAAGAGCTTGCGGGAGAGCTTGGATAGCAAAATTTGGGAGGGCTTGGATGTGCTTGATCGACCATCACTTTGAGAGATTGCACGATGTGTCGGCTTAGTAGTTTAGCTGGGCGATACTAGAGATAGGTTTGCCTGAGACTCATACATAGCAGTAGCCTTGCATGGTCATGTCGTATAGTTTTGGTCTGTGCCTTCCTAGAAGGTAGCTTGGTGGCTTGCAGATTAGTGGCACAATGATTATATCATGGCACAGAAGTACCCTAAAGATCAAGACATCTTGAGTGACTTGTACTTGGCTTAAGAGACAAAGACATGGAGTTGGCAGAGGATGGCGAGTTACAGAGTAGTCTTGGGGAGAGTTTATGTTATAGCACAGGGGTAGAGTTATCAATTTGGGTTGGGCCCATTGGGTTGGCACACCCCACTATGTAAATAGGGTAGGCTGGGTTCATGTTTTAGTAACTCATTTAATAGCAGGTCAAATGACCCATCCCATTTGGGTTGGTGGGTCGGAATAGGCCGGCCCTCCTCTTTTTATATATATATATATAAATCAAAATTAGTCAATTACTTACCGACTCCCAACCCCAAACCCAAATCCCCTTATCCCCTTTCAATGAGAAAGAGAGGAGAGACCATTAGATCGCTACCGTCGCTGTCGCTACCACGTTCGGATGCTGTCGGCTGTCACCTAGTTTCCATCACCCACGATGAGTCTCTTCTCTTTATTTTTTTTTAATATAGCCTTGACGGTCGGCAAGCTCCTTCGTGCTCCCCGACGCCCACATCGTGGCCTCGGACCCCCCTCCTCCCCCCACTCTCGAGTGAGCACATCTCGGCCCCCCATGAGCTCTTTCGCACTCCCCGACACCTGCATTGCGGCCCCCGGCCCCCACTCCTCCCCCCACTCTCGAGTGAGCGCATCTCAGTCCCCCATGAGCTCTTCCGCACTCCCCGACACCTGCATTGCGGCCCCCGGCCCCCACTCCTCCCTTCCCCCGTGGTGCCTACATCTCTGGCTCCTGCGAGCTCCACACTCCCCAATGCTCGTATCCTTGCCCCTCTCCTCCCCCACTTCTCGGTGAGCTCCTCCTCCCGAACACCATGCTCCCATCCCCCCACGCTCCCCCCTTCTCCTGACTCTCCGATGAGCTCCTCCACCTCGACACCCACACTCCGATCCCCCATGAGGCCATGACTTCCCCTACGGCTGCATGCACTCCACCTCAGTGCCCGTACCCTACCCCAATCCCCACCCCCTGTGCCCCCCACGACCACCGTGCTCACATCCCCCCACCCCCCTCCTCAGTCCCCGACGGGCTCCTCTGCCCTCACTCCCTCCCGACCCCTCCACCCAACGCACCAACGAGTTCGCCCCATGCCCCCACCCCTCCACCCAGGCTTCCCATGCCCACCGACGCCATCTGCAGAACCCCAATAACTTGATTTTTTTATTGTTTTCTTATGCATGTAACTATTTGAATCTCTTATTTATACTTTTGTTTTGTTTGATTGTTGTCTTAATTGATTTTTTTTTTGTTGATTGAATGATTGATAGATTATTAGCTTGTTTCTCTATTATGTAGGTGTGTGGCTAATTACTTGCATCATGATTGGGTCTATGAGTACAATGAATCAAGTTGTAAATGTGGATGGTGATGAAGTATTTGAAAATCCAAATTAGATAGTAAAAGTGAAACTGAACCTGGGATTGAGAAATCAAATAAGAGGGCAACGGAATATTCTGATATTTGAAATTATTTCACAAAAATAGGGAAAGGCAAAGATGGTATAGAAAGGGCAGTTTATAATGGATGTGAAAGACAGTATAAATATGGTGAGAAAAAATATGGGACCTCTTCTATTGCCTGTCATCTTACAAAGTATCCTATGAGAAAGTTTCATGATGTAGGGCAAATAATAATTAGTGCTGATGAAAAATAAAGATCTAAAAAAATAGATCAAAAAGTTTCTCATGAATTATGTGCATCTGCCATTATTCAACATGATTTGCCCTTTTCATTTATTGAGTATCCTGAGATTAGGACTTGGGTGAAGTATATCAATCTTGATGTTGTTCCTATTTCTAGAAACACTATTTGTAATGATATTTAGAAAATTTATTTGAGGGAGAAAGAGAAGTTAAAACAACTCTTAGCTAAGATTTTCAATAGAGTTTGCTTGACTTCTAATTTGTGGATTGCATGCACTAGTGAGGGTTATATTACTCTGATTGCTCATTATGTTGATGATCGATGGTTGGAAATTGAATAGTAAAATTTTAAATTTTGTTCATATGCCTCTTCCACACTCGGGGGTTGAATTAGCTGCAAAATTGTATAAAATTTTTGAAGGATTGAAAAATTGAGAATAAGATTTTTTCTCTGACTCTAAATAATGCTTCTAGTAATAATAATATGCAAGATAATTTGAAAAAATAGTTTTGTTTGAATGATAGTTTATTGTGTGGTGGTGAGTTTTTTTATGTACAGTGTTGTGCTAACATTCTTAACCTCATTATTCAAGAAGGGTTGAAAGTAGCCAATGATGCTTTGGTTAAGATTAGGGAATCAGTCAAGTATGTGAAGGGTTCGGAGACTAGGATGCAAAAATTTGATGAATGTATTAAGCAGGTTGGTGGTATTGACACTTCTATTGGCTTACATTTGGATGTGTCTACCCGTTGAAATTCCACATATTTGATGTTGGAGGGTGCAATCGAATACGAAAAAGCTTTTGCTTCTCTCTAATTGGTTGATAAGAACTATAAATTTTGCCTTACATCCCTTGAGTGGATAAGAGGAGAGAAAATATATGAGTTCCTAGAGCTATTTTATGAGACTACCAACTTGATTTTCAGTTCTTCTTATCCTACCTCCAATCTTTGTATCATGCAAGTTTGGAAGATTGAGTGCTTGTTGTTGAAAAAGGAGTGGAATGAAGATGTGGTGATAAGTGAAATGTGCAAGAGGATGAAAGGCAAGTTTGATAAATATTGAAGTCAAGATAGTGTTGCACTTGCATGTAGGCCTGTTCTTGATGGAGGATCATGTAGACGCACCAGATCGGATCGGATCAGAGAGTGAAATTTTAAAAATTTTCACCGACCTGACATGCTACGTATAGATCTAAATCAAATATATTAAGCATTAAATAAAATATATCAGCATGCAATAAATCAATGGTGATCACATCACCTTGCATGTGTAGAAGAACACCGCAATCTGATGATCAGTGAATCTGAGTTCGCTGTTGAGCTGCGCACGTATCCAGCCACTACAGGTATCCATTTGGGTCTGGTCTAAGATTCTTTCTCTTTTTTTAATCCATCTACTCCTAGACAGATCTGCAAGCTCTTTGATCAGATTCAAATTTGATCTCTGACAGGGCTCTAATCGAAGCTTGATTGCAGCCTTCTCGCTCCTTATGCAGATTGGATGGCCTTCGACACTTCAAATCCACCAGATGATGTGTCCAACACCCTTGGATGTGGAACAGCTTTAGATATCAAAGAGAGAAGAGGGAGGAGGCATGGAAAGGGGGAGGGGAGGCTTGGAAAATTATCTATCAGCTATAACCTCTTTCAGTCGATCAAAAGGAACACATTTTATAGACATCTGATCAGATCAGGTGCCTTAAAACAGAAGGATTCTCCTAGTTCACCCCACTCTGATTTCTTCCTTATTTTGTAGCACAAAACTAATGAGAAATTCAGATTGGAATGGAGATATGATAACGTTGCTGTCACCCCATTCCAATCCACATCTGATTCGAATTCAAATGATTTAAAATTCAAAATTAAATTCAAATCTGAATTTGAATTCAATAGAGATCAAATCTCTTATCCTCATCCACTAGTGGATGAGGATAATTCCTCTCCTCCTTTATTTGAATGTGGGTGACACACATGGATCAAATCCATGTGGGCATGAGCCCTTTTATTGGTCGAACAACATTGGATGGTGCCAACATTTGGTGCCCCATAAACCTAATCTAATTAGGTCAAATTCGAATCCAAGTGAACCAACATTTGGAACCTAATTTGAGCTTGTATCAAATTGATTAAATTCTATCTAATAGGACCTAAATCAAGTAGGAGAAAATAGATTTAACCATGTGCTAGCATGGCTTCCTTAAATCCAAAGCTAGGACCTAATTAATCCTAACCCAATTAGACTACACTTAGCCCAATTGTGTAATTCAAAACCAAAATCCTTGTTTGTATGACCTCATAGGTTCAATTCTAACTGGTAGTAAGATATGTTATGATCTCTATCAGTAACATCATCAAAATTCTTTTCGATGGATCGAAACTCCTTCCAATTCAGCCAATTAAGAACCATTGATCAACAAAATGATTCTTAATTAGTCTCACAATCCACTAATGATACCTAGCAGTATGTAGTGGCAACTCAGTGAAACTAAAAGATAAACCTTGAGGTGCAGTTACCATATGATTCGATTCTTCTATTATGAGTTTCGATAGGATCGAGGTCAAGGTTAACTCGTCAAACCTCATCACTGTCATATGATAGAATCAATCGATTCGAATCTGATGTGAAACCCAATAGAAACTCTTTTCTATCTTTCACATTTCCATAGTCATGAGTTTTTAGACTCAATCTTATGATCTACATAAGACTATTTCTCTATCGAGATTGATAGATCTCATCTTGATGCAACCCAATTTCTATAATGAATATACTACAACCAACATACACCTCAAAGCTCTATATGGCTAGAAGATCGAGTTATAATATAGTCAAACTATAGTACCCTCAAGATGAATGATCGATGTATCTTAGATTAAAAAACTAAACACACAACCATAGCTATGAACATGTCACTGATGAGAAGATAGATTTTCTTATGACTATTCGTAAATGGTCATGCTCAGTATCCTTGTTCTTAACAAGCATCTATACTTTTGCTCTGGTGTCTCCACACCGTAGATTCAAGACTCATTTATCCGGAAGAAGTGATCATGCATCAATCCTGCAGATTGATCACCATCCCCATGATGATCCTATGATCGAGAGTAATTTATGAGTTAACTAAGATCAGCACATCTCAAATTCTTAACTCTTGAGAATATGTATCGTCTTACCCATTAACCCAATAGATGATTCATAGATACTATTAAATATAATGTGAATAAAAATAACTCAATTTTATTAATATCAAAGTCAATTTACAAAATGTGCCCTAAGAGTATTTTACAAGTATCAGCCAATCTAGCTTTTAGAACATACATCTAACAAACTCCCACTTGCACTAAAGCTAATTGGCTACAATTCTAAGTTCCATCTTCTCAAGATGGGCTTTAGTTTTTTGCTGGCTCAATTGCTTCATCAGTGGGTCAGTCACGCTATCCGCAGTATCGACTCTCTTCACCTCAATGTATCCTTTCTCGAGATAATCATGGATAAGGTGGAACCGTCGCTCGATGTGCTTGGATTTTTAATAAGACCTCGACTCCTTAGCTAAGGTTGTGGCACCATTGTTGTTGTAGTAGAGTGGGACAATATCTAATGGCATTACACCTAGCTTTGCAACAAACTTCTTGAACTAGAATGCCTCCTTCGCAGCCTCCAATGCAGCAATGTATTCTGCTTCCATGGTGGAGTTTGTAATCACAGTCTACTTGAAACTCTTCCTGCTGACAATGCCACCATTGCACAAGAAGATACTTTCTGATGTCGACTTTCTATCATCAGTATCAGTTATGAAGTCTGAATCTATATACCCCTCTACTTTAAGTTCTCTATTCTCAAAGATCAAAAATATATCTTTAGTCCTTTTTAAGTACTTAAGAATATATTTCATAGAAGTTTAGTGCTCTTAATCTGAATTCAACTGATATCTACTTGTGACATTCATAGCATGGGCGATATCAGGTTGTGTACAAAGCATAGTGTACATGAAGCTCCCTATGGCCGAAGCATAAGGGATCTTGCTCATACGTTCAATCTCTTCCGGTGTATTAGGGTATATCTTTTTGGAGATGAATATCATGTCTGAAGGGTACCAGACTCCTCTTGGAGTTCTTCATGTTGAACCTTTTTAGCACCTCCTCAATGTACATCTTCTATGATAATCCTAACATCCTTCTAAATCTATCTCTATAGACCTTGATCTCCAAAATGAAGGATGCCTCACCTAGGTCTTTCATAAAAAAACTCTTTAGACAACCAAACTTTGATCGAGATCAATATAGATATATCATTTTCAATGAGGAGGATGTCATCTACATACAATACGAAGAAAGTGACAGCACTTTCAGTGACCTTTCTAAAGACACATGGCCCCTCTTCGTTCTTGATGAAACCAAATAATTTGATTATATCATTGAAACAAGCATTCCAGCCCTGAGATGCTTGATTTAGTCCATAAATGAACCTTTGTTGTTTACAAACTTTGTGATCACTATCACTAGAGGTGAAACCAAGCGGCTATTTCATATAAATATCTTCCTTAAGATATCCATTCAAGAACTTTATTTTCACATTTATTTATCATATTTCATAATCAAAATATGCTGCAATGGCAAGCAATGTACGGATGGACTTAAGCATGGCTACAGACGAGAAGATTTTCTGATAATCAACACCTTCGCACTGGCTATACCCTTTCGCCACAAACCTAGCTTTAAAGGTCTCTACCTTTCCATCTATCCCTATATTTCTCTTGAAGATCTATTTACATCCAATAGATATAATACCTTCAGGCAAATCTATCAAGGTTTGAATTTGGTTTGAGTACATCGAGTCAATTTCTGACTTCATTGTCTCTAACCACTTCTCATAGTCAATATATGATATCGTCTCATTATAGATTTTGGGGTCATCCCCATGTATCTCATTGTTTGTGAGGAATATTTTTTTTATATTCTCTGAGATAATATCTAAGTACCTCTCAAGAGGATGAAAAATCCTACTAGACTTACGAGGTAGAGGAGGAAGTGTGTGGATCGGCTCGGACTAACTTGGTTTCTCAGGTTCCAAGGCTTGCTGCTTTTTAAAGACTTTCTCTTTGAGCCTAATCTATCTTCCCATGCCTTCATCTTGAATAAACTATTTTTCAAAAAAGATTACATACCGACTCACAACCACATTGTGGTCTTCTGGAAGATAAAAATAATATCCTAATAACTCTTTAGGATATCCAATAAGCTCTAAGGGATCTGGTATCTAACTTGTCCATCTGTTGTCATTTCACATGGGCTGGATAATCCCAAATCTTGAGATGACTTAGACTCGATTTCTTACCATGTCATATCTTATATGGTGTGATAGAAATAATTTTAGATGAAACCCTATTCAGTACATAAATGGTAGTCAAAAGACTATATTCTCAAAGAAAAATAGAAAGATCTGTGAAGCTCATCATAGAATGGACCATATATAATAAGGTCCGATTTCTTTGTTCTGAAACTCCATTGAATTGAGGCATTCCAGACAGAGTCTACTATGAGACTATGCCATATTCTTTGGGATAATCTAAAAATTTTTCACTAAGGTATTCACCTCCTTGATCTGATTGAAGACCTTAAGGGGCTTTCTAGTTTATTTCTCTACTTCATGTCTGAATTTTTTGAATTTTTCAAAGATCTCAGAATTATGATGCATAAGGTATATATACCTATACTGTGAAAAATCATTGATAAATATAATGAAGTAAAGAAAATCTCTCCTGACCGACACATCAAATGCACCGTAAATATCAGAATGCACCAGAGTAAGTATTTCTGTTATCCTTTTCCCATGTCCTACAAAGGATAGCTTGGTCATTTTTTCTTGAAGGCATAATTTACAGATCGAATATGACTCGAAAGTCAATGGATCAATAGTCTAATTTTCTTCAATCTGTTAATCCTATCTTCTCCAATGTGACTTAGCCTTAAGTGCCACAAATATTTTTCATTCATGTCATCTCTAGGATATTTAGAACCTATGGCATTCACATTTTGCTCGACATAATTCACAGATACATCAACGTGTAACTGAAAAAGATCATTTATAAGAAAACTACTACCAACTTTATTATTTTTAAAATAAATATTACAGTGGTCTTTAAAGAAACTAATTATATAATCTTCTTATATTAAGCAAGAGATAGAAATTAGATTCTATTAGAAAATATATCCTAAAGTCAATCATTTGGATAATTGTACTCTTTATAATATATATATAAATTATAAAATAATAAAAATTATTTGACATTATTCATCACAAAATGTACATCTTTCTTATTAGAACTCTTGTGTTGTAATGAAGTCCTTAGAGCTATATGACAATTGATAAAAAAAAATTTATCAAATAATTTTTAAACATATTTGTAACTAAATGATATATCATTAAAGGATGATGATGTTTATCAAATGTAGATTATTGTGTGTTATATAGATTGGTTGTCCTCTTAACTAAAGAGTTTGGAGACACTGGTATGGCATACAAGTTAGATGTAAGAGTACATCATCACTGAACAAGTGATTCACCTATGGAGCACTCTGCTGTCAAAGGCAGCTAACGAAGAATATGGATATAAGTGTCTCTCCGATTTGAGATCATCATGGCGACTTACAAGCAACTTACTATGCTTTAATATCAGACTATTTAAATTTTTAATTCAGTGATGAAAGATTTCTAGACACAGTCAAGTACTTGTGGTAGTCGGTATTTAGATCAAGATGGGATTGATCCCTCTGCATTTGAAGAGTTGATGTATCACTGTATTTCAATTAAGTAAGACTTTGAATGGAGCAATCTATGTGATATATTATAGGATTTGAAGAAGATTGAAATATAATATTGATACTAATTGAGGGTTAATAGTTAAGCCCTAGGTCGACCAGAGCATTCACGGTCAAAGGGATGAATTATACGGTAACCATATTCCTAGGTTCTTGAGTGTTGTCTTGCAAACATACGACTTATCCAGACATCAAAAATTATTACTAGATAGTAACTTTGATTAGTACAGAAAATAGTTTCCTGTGCTACCGACTTAATGTTCAAACCTATGGAGTTACGTACAAAATCAGGCAAAGTAGGAAAGAATTGACCTAAGTCTATATATTTGATTTGAAAGTACGTGAGTTGATTGAATAAATAAATTAGCTTAATCAAGAATTAAGTTAAGGATCATACAAGATTAAACAGTTGACTATGTCTAGCTAGCACTGGACATGATATTCAAGTTTAATTTCAGAGATGATGATGATCTGATCAATGATTCAATAGATTTATAAGAGATTGAATTTATAACCTAATAATTTTAGATTAGACTTGATTTAACTAGGTTTGATTGGATTAAAAATCTAAGTTAGACTTGGATTAGAATCCTAATTAGATTGGGATTGACATGCTCTTCAAATTTAGTTCAAATCATGTTCGAATCGGATTCGAAGTGAACCAAGTTTGACCCAATTTAGTTTAAAACCATAGAGTCCAAAATATCTAGGACTCTCTCTCATGGGAGGCTGACCAAAAGAAGGAGGGACTGGTGATTTTTTCTCCACTTTATTCCTTGCATGCGCTGAAATTAATTGGCGCACAAGTTGGCGTCAAGGTCTCCTCTTTGGATAAGGTTAGGAATCCTAACTACTTCAAGACATGATCATGTGCATCAACTATAAAAGGGTGGCACCCTAACCACTAGTTGTTATGAAATTTTTGTGTGACAAAACCATAACTCTGATGAGAAAAAAGGGGGCACTAATCTGGCTTTAGCATGGGATTCTTTTTCCTCTTGGCATGGACTTCTTGCATTCTGATTTTTGGGACACCTTCTTTCTTCCCTGGCGTGGAGTTTCTTTGGGCGCTCTCTTCTGGGTGTGAAGACTCCCTACCAAGCATCTCCAAAGAGAGGAAATTAGATCTCTTCTCTTCCCTTGCTTTTCTTCTAAGGATTGATACACAGGGCTTCATCCCTCTTCCTTATGGAGCCTGGCGTGCATAGAAAGTAGAGGGCCTGTACGTTCAGGTCTCGTGAGACTTTGGATTCAAGAAACCCTCAATATTTGATCTCTATTTTGCTGTAATTTAGATAATTTATAAAGATTATGAATTAATTGAATAGAAAAATTTTTCAAATACATCCTGGCGATCCGATCAGATCGGATAAATTTTTTCTTCAACTGGTATCAAGGCCAGATTGATATATGGATGCATAGATTATTTTTTAATATTTTTATATGAGATATATAATTAAATTTTTATGATAGATAATAAATTTAATTTAGACCTATTAATTAAAAATTATTTGATCTAGTTTTGACTAGATTTTAAGAACCTAATCAATGGTTGATTGAAGGTTGTTATAAATCTGTTATAATAGTATTGATGCAAAAATCCACCGACGTCAGAGAAGCTGGAGTCGAGGGAGCCGCGGTCACCGTCGGGACCTGCAAAGGAAGTCTAAACCGGAGTTGGGGGTGCTCCGGCAAGACCCTCCAACGCTCAAGTCAGTTCTCTATCTCAACAAGAATGGAGTACTCGAATAGAAATTTTAGCAGAGTTTTGAGATAGAAATTAGAGCTTAGAGGATAACGTATCTGGGGTCCCCTTTTTATAGGCGGAGGGTGCTATTGACTGATAGCAACATTTGTAACCGTTTGGCAGTGGGCCGTTCGGGGCCAGGAGGAGTTTGTTATGAAGAGTAGTGGAGTGGAATCGTGGCCATCACCATGACTTGCCACGTGGAGCTTGTTGCGGGGAGTGGAGCGGCGTCTGTTGTCGCGACTTGTCAGGGAGTGGAGGAGCCACGCGGTACCTATCGCAGAAAGTGGAGCAGGGTCGTGGCCATTACTGTGGCCTGCCAGGGAGTGGTGGAGCCACGCGATATCTGCCGCAGGAAGTGGAGCAGAGTCGTGGCCGTTACTGTGGCTTGCCAGGGGGTCCAGGCCTATCGACCGAAGCTCGGTTGAGGTGCCTGGTGGAGAGAGGTAGCTATCCATCTGAGAGGAGCTCGAATGTTGCTGGCGAACTTTCTACCGTTGGGTGCCTTGGGCGTTAAGGCTGCAGGCAAGGGCCACTTACCGTAGGAGCTCGGTCAGAGGCTTTCCATAGACAAGGTTCGGTTTCGCACAAAATTCGGCAGAGGGTCGATCGACAGTGGATGTCGGATGGTGCTGGAGAGATTTATCCACTGGAAGGGTCCAGCTACTAGATTCCGTGTGCTGTAGGAGTTCACCCAGAGTCTGTCTGCCATCGAAGTTTGGTCGGAGTCTGATCTTCATAGAAGCCCGGATGGGGATCATTTATCGGGAAAGCTCAGCCAAAGCCTGCAACAGGAGTTTAGGGTGGGAGTCCGGCTCCCGTAGGAGCTCGGATGAAGTCTACCTGCAGTTGAAGAAGAAGTTCGGCTCTCTTAGGAGCCCGGATGAAGTCTACCTATAGTTGGAGAAGAAGTCCGGCTCCCGTAGGAGCCCGGATGAAGTCTACCTGTAGTTGGAGAAGAACTCTGGCTCCCGTAGGAGCCCGGATGAAGTCTACCTATAGTTGGAGAAGAAGTCCGGCTCCCGTGGGAGCCCGGATGAAGTCTACCTACAATTGGAGAAGAAGTCCAGCTCCCGTAGGAGCCCGGATGAAGTCTACCTTCTGTCGGAGAAGAAGTCCAGCTCCCGTAGGAGCCCGAATGAAGTCTACCTTCTGTCGGAGAAGAAGTCCGGCTCCCGTAGGAGCCCGGATGAAGTCTACCTTCAGTTGGAGGAGGAGTTTGACTCTCGTAGAAGCCCAGATGAAGTCTACCTACAGTTGGAGAAGAAGTCCGACTTTCGTAGGAGCCCGGATGAAGTCTACCTTCTGTTGGAGAAGAAGTCCGGCTCCCGTAGGAGCTTGGATGAAGTCTACCTTCTATCGGAGAAGGAGTCTGGTTCCCGTAGGAGCCCGGATGAAGTCTACCTTCTATCAGACGAGTCCGACTCCCGTAGGAGCCTGGATGAAGTCTACCTTCTATCGGAGAAGAAGTCCGACTCCCGTAGGAGCCCGGATGAAGTCTACCTTCTATCGGAGAAGAAGTCCAGCTCCCGTAGGAGCCCGGATGAAGTCTAGAAGGTAGTCGACCACCGCAGAAACTTGGATGGAGTCCGTCCATCATAGAGAATCTGGTCGACACTGATGGGGGTCTATCCATCAGCAGAATTCAGGAACGTTGCGGAGGCTCGGCCGTCGAAGAGGTTCGGAAAGATGTCGCCGAAGGTCGGACGTCGGTAAAATCCCTGGAGGGTCACTCCTGACACGAACTTCGGCTGGGGGGTATTTTATACCCAACTCCAGTCTTCCGACTTTCGAGTTCGAGTTTCGAATGAAGGAAGTACAGAAAAATTTTCACAGCCGAAGTTGCTCCCTTAAAGCCCGTGCACGACCGCCCTCGGAAATCCTGGCATTTAATGCGTGCGTGCTGGAGTCTTTTCAAATCAGGGCGATCCGAAGAGACCTTTCGAAATTCTCATCGGAGCATAATCCCAAGCGCCACGCCATAATGGTCCCACCAGCAGTCAGCCCTGCGCCACGGTGAGTGGGGCACGTGGCGGGCATTGGTTGACCTAGGGATATCCACCACCATAACTGCGCCAGGCCCCGTTGCTTATTTAAATCTCCTCCTTCCCACTGGGGACTTCATTTCGCCTGAGAGTCCAGACGATGCCTTTCTTCTGTCTGAGAATTTAGCCACCCATCGGCACCCTTTTCGACCCCAAGCATTCTTCGTGCCAATCTTTGCCATCTCCGCCGGCACCCCCCACCATCTTTAGTCTTTCGAGCCCTTTCGAGGAGTTCTCCTATCGGGGCCTTTGCCCCGGAGGTCAATCTCGAGAGGATGCCACGGATCGAGAGGAGTAGGAGGGGGGAAACAGTGGCCTGCAAGTTCGACGGCTGTCGAACTGCCACTGAGGGTTCCCACAGCTTCGAAGGGGGCTCGAGGGAGAATTCCTTCAACAATAGGGATTTAATAACGGAACCAGCTGATGAGCACGTCCTACCCAAGAATTTTGAGGTAGTTGAATGGGGTGACACCGGTCAAGGGGGTAGAGTTGCCGTCATAAGCTGTGGCGGGTTTCCTGACGTCGTCGGGGTCGAGGGACTAGAGGTGGTCTGCGCTGACGGTGGGACAGTAGAACTTGTTGCGGGGGCGGTGGAAGTAGCGCATGTCGACCTTGCCGAAGTACTTAGGACAGTGGTTGTCTGGGAGCACACGGTGGTGGTGCATGCCTCCGGTGTTATCGCGGCCTCCAGGGTACTTTCGGTTCTTTCCGATACAGGTCGTCGTTGCCGCTGCCGTCGCTGCCACTGCCCCTTGAATTCTATCCCCCCTTTTCCCCCTAGGGTTGGGGTTTTGGCAATGGAGCGGAACGAGGCGGGGGGCAAGAGCCAATGGGTTTATCACACGCACTGGGAAACACTGCTGATAAGGATGGAACCGGAAGGAGAAGTCGAAAGCTTGAAGCGGTCACTAATGTATTCTTTTCAAGTCTTATAGCAATGCTCTTTTTTCCTCGACCCTCAGGGCTTTGTAACGCACACCTTGTTAATCGAGAATGAAAAGGAGATTTTTGTTACCTTGTTCGTGCTTTGTGTCAAATCGTCGCCTGCCGAACTTCTTTCATTCACTATTGTTATTGTTGTATTCCCCCCCTTTTTCCTCTCTTTTCTTCTTTTTTTTTTTTCGACATCGATGTTGCTTGGAGGTTCCTGATCGTCGCCACGTCGGCTTGCTTTTCTTGTCATCTTTCTTCTTCAGCCTCAAGGGCTCTATAACGCGTACGTAGTTAATGACATAAGAAGAGAATTTTTAGTTACCTCTTTTACTTACGTGTTGAATTATCGTTTGTCGAGCTTCTTTCGGCTTTTGCCTTGCTTGATATCGATGTCGTTCGGAGGTACCCGATCACCATCGTAGTGACCCATCCTTTTGCTTATGGCCGCAGATTTGTCTGGGGCCACTCGAGTTTGACGCCTCCTTTCAGAGTTCGAGCTCGGAGGTCTGAGCTTCTCATCTCCCCGAGGAAGCCGTCTTATCCTCGGCCTGTGTCGAGAGCTCTCTTGGAGATCGGGGATTTTGATGAGAATCCCAATCCTCGCTGAGATGAGGTTCCCTGTATCTTTTATGTAATTTATTTTTCATTCATCGCCGATGCAGTTCGTCGCTTTCCTTTTTAACCCCCCTCCTCTTTTTCTTTTTTTTTCTTGGGTGAGGGTTTTCCCTCTCCTCTTAGTGGGGTCGCGGGAGCACGGAGGGGCCACTGAGAAAGTTCCATTTTTCCTATCTAGTCTTGAATGATCGGACCTTAATTGGTGTCAGGATGAGGTTCTTCCCCTATTACCGATGTAATTGGTTTCAGCTCAAGTTAGGGTGAGGTTCTTCTTCTGTTCCTAATAGGGCTGTGAGGGCACACATGGGCATCGCAGGGCCTCTCCCTCCATCCGATCTAAGAGTAATCGGGCCTTCGACTTTGCTCAGGTTAGGGCGAGGTTCTCCTCCTGTCCCTAACAGGGCTGTGGGGGCACATATGGGCGTTGCAGGGTCTCTCCCCCCATCCGGTCTAGGGGTAATTGGGTCTTCGATTTTGCTCAGGTTAGGGCGAGGTTCTCCTCCTGTCCCTAACAGGGCTGTGGGGGCACATATAGATGTTGCAGGGCCTCTCCCCCCATCCGATCTAAGTGTAACCGGGCCTTCGACTTTGCTCCCATTAGGGTGAGGTTCTCCTCCTGTCCCTAACAGGGCTGTGGGGGCACATATGGGCGTTGCAGGACCTCTCCCCCCATCCGGTCTTAGTGTAACCGGGCCTTCGACTTTGCTCCCGTTAGGGCGAGGTTCTTCTCCTGTCCCTAACAGGGCTGTGGGGGCACATATGGGCGTTGCAGGGCCTCTCCCCCCATCCGGTCTAGGTGTAACCGGACCTTCAACTTTGCTCCCGACACGGTTTATCTCGATTGTCCTGTCGATATAGGCTCGTGCCAAGAGAGAAGACATGTGGATATGAAACTTTTATTTAAAGTGAAGTTATCGGTAATACATTCGTAAATTTTTCGAGCTCCATGGTCGCGGGAGGTTTGCTCCTCCGAGCTCCTTGAGGTAGTAAGTTTCGGGCCGGACTACCTCCTTGATTTCGTACGGGCCTTCCCAATTTGGAGCAAGCTTTCCTCTATCCTAAGGTTGCGAGACAGCAGCTCATCGGAGCACTAGGTCTCCCGCCCTAAAGGCTTTGTTTTTGACCCGGGAGTTGTAATAGCGGGCAACTTTCTGTCTGTAGACTACCATCCGAACTTGAGCTACCTCCCACTTTTCCTCTAATAAGTCGAGGTTGGCTTTAAGACCTTGCAAATTGTGATGTTCGTCGAACGCCACGACCCGTGCCGACGGGAGTTTGTGCTCAATTAGGATAACAGCCTCCGTTCCGAAGGCTAGGACGAAGGGGGTCTCTCCCGTAGGCAACCTTTGGGTAGTTCGGTATGCCCACAACACATGATAAAGTTTGTCAGCCCAAGTTTCCTTCACTTTTTCGAGCCTTGTTTTGATTCCTTGCAGCAGAGTTCTGTTGGTCACTTCGGCTTCGCTGTTGGCCTAGGGATGGGCTACCGATGTGATGTTGTGGGAGATGTTTAGGTCTTCACAAAATTCGACAAACCTCGCACCCATAAATTGCCGTCCGTTATCAGTAATTAGGATCCTCGGCAGGCCAAACCTGCAAATGATTGACTTCTAGATGAAGTCTTGCATTTTAGCTTCTGTGATTTTCGCCAGCGGTTCGGTTTCAACCCACTTGGTGAAATAGTCAATTGCTACCAGGAGGAACTTCCTCTGCCCCGACACTACGGGAAAGGGTCCAAGGATATCCATTCCCTATTGCGCAAATAGCCATGGGGCGCTCAAGGGTGTAAGCTCGAGGCGGGCTGCTCTGGATGTTGGCATATCTCTGACATCGGTCATACTTTCTGACGTATTCAATAGAGTCACGATACATTGTCAGCCAGTAATACCCTTGGCGGAGCAACTTGTGAGATAAGGATCTAGCCCCCAGATGGCTTCCGCAGATTTCTTCGTGCACCTCCCACAAGGCGTAGTCAGCTTCCGAAGGTCGGAGACATTTTAGAAGGGGCAAAGAGTATGATCTCTTATACAACTTGTCTTCATAAAGGATGTATTGGGAGGCTTGATTTCTGAGATTCTGAGCCTCTTTTGCTTCATGAGGGAGAATCCCGTCTCTGAGATATGCCACCAGTGGGTCGATCCAACTGGGTTCGTGGCCGATTTCCATCACAGGCCGCGATTCCTCCGTACTTGGGCAGTTCAGGACTTCAAAGAGAACACCCTTGGGCAATTCAGTCAGAGCTAGCGTAGCCAACTTGGAGAGAAGATCGGCCCTGGTATTTTCCATTCTTGGAACCTGCTTGATATTAAAGCTACTAAAGGCGGGGATGAGCTCCTTTACCTTTTCAAGAAATCTAGCCATGCTGTCCTCCCGTGCTTCGTAGTTTCTGCTGACTTGCCCCACCACCAATTGGGAGTCGCTGTAAACTTAGAGCTGATCTACTCCTAATTCTTTGGCGATTCTCAATCCTGCGGCCAGAGCTTTGTATTCTGCTCCATTATTCGTTGTGGAAAATTTGAAGCGCAGTGCGTACTCTGCGACGATCCCCTCCGGACTGATCAAAATCAGGCCCACGCCTGCGCCCGACATGTTGGAGGATCCATCCACATAGAGGGTCCAAAAGCAATTAGGGGGGTCTGTTTCTTCTTCAGAGGGGTCTGGTCGGGACTTCAGGCCGTCAACTTCACCTTGTTCAGGCCCGGCCTCCTCCGAGATTGTGCATTCTACTATAAAATCTGCCAATATCTGGGCTTTTACTGTCGGCCTAGGTTGATAGTTGATGTCAAAATCTGTGAGCTCGATCGCCCATTTAGCTATCCTTCCGAAAGCATCCGCCCGGTGTAGAATCACCTTGATCGGCTGGTCGGTGAGCAACGTTACGGTGTGCCCTTAAAAGTAAGGTTGGAGCCTCCGGGCTGCAATCAACAGGGCGTAAGTTAGTTTCTCTAATTTGGTATACCTGATTTCGGCGTATCTCAATGCGTGACTGATGTAGTAGATCGACCGTTGAATTTTTGCTTCTTCCTTGACAAGAACTGCTGCGAGGGCCATAGGGGAGATCGCCAAGTACAAGAACAACTCCTCCCCGGGCTCGGGCTTCGCCAATAGCGGAGGTGAGCGGAGGTAGCTCCTTAGTTCTTCAAATGCCTGTTGACACTCAGTGGTCCAGCAGAAGTTCTTCGGCCGCTTGAGAGTTTGGAAAAAGGGTAAGCACCGTTCGGCCGACCTTGCAACGAAGCGATTCAGGGCTGCCACCCTCCCTGTAAGGCACTGAACCTCTTTTATCGACTTCGGGGCGGCCATCTCCTGGATGGCGTGAATTTTTTTCGGATTGGCTTCAATCCCGCACTCCGATATCATGAAGCCCAGAAACTTCTCCGAGGTCACTTCGAAAGCACACTTAGTCGGGTTCAGCTTTATCTTATATTTTCGGAGGGCACCGAAGGTCTCCTCGAGGTCGATGACGTGGTTCATTGAAGATTTACTTTTCACGAGCATGTCATCCACGTAAACCTCCATGTTGCGGCCGATCTGCTCCTTGAAGATTTTGTTCACCAACCGCTGATAGGTTGCACCTACATTTTTGAGGCCGAAGGGCATGACCCTGTAACAGTAAAGACCATGGTTAGTAATGAAAGCAGTCTTTTCCTCATCTTTTGGCACCATTCTGATTTGATTATAGCCGGAGAATGCATCCATAAAGGTGAGAAGCTCATGGCCCGAGGTTGCATCCACCAGTTGATCAATCCTGGGCAGAGGGTAGCTGTCCTTTGGGTAGGCTTTATTCAGCTTTTTGAAGTCTATACACATCCTCCACTTGCCATTTGCCTTTTTGACTAGGACAATGTTGGAGATCCAGTCAGGATAGTTGACCTCTCTAATGAATCCGGCTTTCAGGAGTTTATCCACTTCCTCGGCTATCGCTTTTTGCCTTTCCGATGCATGACCTCAGATTTTTTCTTTCGTCGGTCGATGCCTTGGATCAACGGCCAGATGATGTTCCATGACCTCTGCGTCAATCTCTGACATGTCCGCTGGAACCCAAGCGAAAACATCCGCATTCTTTCGTCGGAAATCAATGAGCTGCGTCCGCACCTCTTCCCCCAGATTGGAGCCGATCTTCACCATATGCTCTGAATTCCCATCGTTCAAAGAGATCGAAACCAGATCTTCGATTGGCCCACCCCTTTCCTTAGCGAGATCGTCGTGGGCGTCTAATCCATCAACCGGATAGAAGTCAGATTGGTCATTCCTTTGCGAGGCTATACTGTAGCAGTGTCTGGCCAGGGCTTGGTCTCCTTTGACTTCTCCGACCCCCTGGCCAGTAGGAAATTTCAATTTCAGATGGTAGGTCAACACCACGGCCTGGAGGGCATTGAGGCCAGGTCAGCCGAGGATTGTGTTGTAGGCTGACGGTGCCTTCACCACTAGGAAATCCACCAAAGCCCTGGACTGTCTTGGATATTGACCCGCAGCTACAGTCAAAGTTATCACTCCCTCCATCGGGATAGCATCGTCGGTAAATGCTACCAGAGGGGAGCTAATCGGCCCCAAACGACCGTCAAGGATGGAAATTTTTGAGAAGGCATCATAAAACAGAATGTCGACCGAACTTCCATTGTCGACAAGAATGCGGCGCACATCGTAATCAGCTATATTTAAAAAAACTACAACTGCATCGTTATGAGGGAATTGAACTCCCCGAGCATCTTTCTCAGTAAAGGTTATGGATTTCTCAATCCTTTATCGCTTGGGAGGTCCGATCAGTACATCAGTTATTCCCTACCGGGATTCTCCCGAGATGGTGTTGGTGAAATCGGTCGGAGGCCGATCATCAGACTGCTCTATGCCGATTGTTGTCATCGGAGCAAGAGGAGCTTGGGAAACTGGGGATGGGGCCGGAGCTTGCGGAGCCTGCTGAGATCTGGCCATGGAGGCTATCGAGCGCCTGGAGGATGCCCTTCGGGGAGGCATCAGGTGGAGATCTGGTAGAGGAAGGAGAAGAGGATATCAGAGAGGATGATCGGAGGTGGTTCCGTTGAGTGCTCCTTTAAGAACAAGGGTACTGTGAAGACACAAACCCCTTCCTCTAGCGCCAATCCTGTTGATGTAAAAATCCGTTGGCGTCAGAGAAGCTGGAGTCGAGGGAGCCACGGTCGCTGTCGGGACCTGCAAAGAAAGTCTAAATCGGAGTTGGGGTTGCTCCGGCAAGACCCTTCGACACTCAAATCAGTTCTCTGCCTCAACAAGAATGGAGTACTCGAACGAAAATTTTAGCAGAGTTTTGAGATAGAAATTAGAGCTTAGAGAATAACGTATCTGGGGTCCCCTTTTTATAGGCGGAGGGTGCTATTGACTGATAGCAACGTTTGTAACTGTTTGGCAGTGGGCCGTTCGGGGCCAGAAGGAGTTTATTATGAAGAGTAGTGGAGTGGAATCGTGGCCATCACCATGACTTGCCACGTGGAGCCTATTGCGGGGAGTGAAGCGGCGTCTGTTATCGCGACTTGCCAGGGAGTGGAGGAGCCGCAGGGTACTCATCGTAGGAAGTGGAGCAGGGTCGTGGCCATTACTGTGGCCTGCCAGGGAGTGGTGGAGTCACACGGTATCCGCCGCAGGAAGTGGAGCAGAGTCATGGCCGTTACTGTGGCTTGTCAGGGGGTCCAGGCCTGTCGGCCGAAGCTCGATTGAGGTGTCTGGCAGAGAGAGGTAGCTATCCATCTGAGAGGAGCTCGGATGTTGCTGGCGAACTTTCTACCGTTGGGTGCCTTGGGCGTTAAGGCTGCAGGCGAGGGCCACTTGCCGTAGGAGCTCGGTCAGAGGCTTTCCACAGATGAGGTTTGGTTTCGCACAGAATTTGGCAGAGGGTCGATCGGTAGTGGATGTCGGATGGTGCTGGAGAGGTTTATCCGCTAGAAGGGTCCAGCTGCTAGATTTCGTGTGCTGTAGGAGTTCGCCCGGAGTCTGTCCGCCACCGAAGTTTGGTCGGAGTCCGATCTCCATAGAAGCCCAGATGGGGATCATTTATTAGGGAAGCTCAGCCGAAGCCTGCAACAAGAGTTTAGGGTGGGAACCCGGCTCCCGTAGGAGCTCGGATGAAGTCTACCTGCAATTGAAGAAGAAATCCGACTCCTGTAGGAGCCCGGATGAAGACTACCTGCAGTTGGAGAAGAAGTCCGGCTCCCGTAAGAGCCCGGATGAAGTCTACTTGTAGTTGGAGAAGAAGTCCGGCTCCCGTGGGAGCCCGGATGAAGTCTACCTGCAGTTGGAGAAGAAGTTCGGCTCCCGTAGGAGCCCGGATGAAGTCTACCTTCAGTCAGAGAAGAAGTCCGGCTCCTGTAGGAGCCCGGATGAAGTCTACCTTCTGTCGGAGAAGAAGTCCGACTCCCATAGGAGCCCGGATGAAGTCTACCTTCAGTTGGAGGAGGAGTCCGGCTCCCGTAGGAGCTCGGATGAAGTCTACCTGCAGTTGGAGAAGAAGTCCAGCTCTCGTAGGAGCCCGGATGAAGTCTACCTTCTGTCGGAGAAGAAGTCCGGCTCCCGTAGGAGCCCAGATGAAATCTACCTTCTGTCGGAGAAGAAGTCCGGCTCCCGTAGGAGCCCGGATGAAGTCTACCTTCTGTTGGAGAAGGAGTCCGGCTCCCGTAGGAGCCCGGATGAAGTCTACCTTATATCGGAGAAGAAGTCCAGCTCCCGTAGGAGCCCGGATGAAGTCTACCTTCTGTCGGAGAAGAAGTCCGGCTCCCGTAGGAGCCCGGATGAAGTCTAGAAGGTGGTCGACCACCGCAGAAACTTGGATGGAGTCCGTCCATCATGGAGAATCCGGTCGACACTGATGGAGGTCTATCTATCAGTAGAACTCGGGAACGTTGCAGAGGCTCAGCCATCGGAGAGGTTCGGAAAGATGTCGCCGAAGGTCGGACGTCGGTAAAATCCCCAGAGGGTCACTCCTGACACGAACTTCGGCTGGGGGGGTATTTTATACCCAACAAATAGAATTTTTTTGATACAGATTTTTCTTAGATTAATAATCTAATTACATATCTATTTTAAATTAATTTTAATATAATTTTTTATGGAGTATTTTGGGTTGGATGTTGGATATAATCAAGATTTGAATTGAATCTGTTTTGATAAATTTTTAGATCTGATTTCAAACAAAATTCTATACAATGCAAAATCAGGTCTAACCAAAAATTTTATTTTTATACTTTCATGTGTGTATTTGAATTATTTTTTTATATGATTTCAAATTTGAATTGAATATTCTATAAGCTATATAAATTTAGTTTTAAATCTAAAATATGTATATAATATATTGATCTAATTAGATTAGATACAAAATATGAATGATATGATCATGTTCATAAGTGCACGCTTGAATTTTTCTGCATATCGCACATATAGATTGTTAGACAATGTACATGTAGATGCAATTAATTTTAAAAATTAAATTTCTAATCTTAATAGCCCAGTACTTGAATTGAGATGATCACCAAGCCATCCGGTCATGAGAAAAAGTAGAGATTGAGTCCTTTTCTTGCCCATTCAATGGGTTCTCTTATGATGTGTAGGGGTGCCACTATGATCAAGTCTTATGAAAAAGAACAGCGAATAAAATTTTAAAATTATGTTGATCATAAATATATTTAGATTAGATCTAAAAAAATTCATAATTTATTATAATTTTAATGAAATAAATTTAGATATAAAAATTATTTTAAGATCCAAATTGCAGGTTGCATATGATGTAATTGGTAGTGATATAAAAGTGATCATGATACATGTGATGTATATATGATATTTAGATCAGATTTATGTATGTTTAATTATTAAATATAGACCTAAAAATTAGATTTTAAGATCTAAAAATTGCATGACATATGATGTATGTTTCACTTGAAATCTTAGTAGAATAGTTCTACAAACTGAAATATACTTTTCACACACTTAATTTGAAATTAAATAATCTAGATTTGAGAATTGAAGATGCTAAGACACCTCATAAATCATTTGGGCTATGGATTAGCTTGGATCAGGTCTTCTAACTAGGTTAGACCTAGGGTTAGAAATAAATATGGACCAATTAGAGAGATTGATTAAATCTAATCAAGAGTTGAGTTAGATTAGGTTAGAATTTTTCTAGATCAACTTCAATAGTTGTAGCTTGATCGAGTCTAATTTTTGACCATACTAAATAGATCAAATTATGGCTCAATGGTTTAGCCCAACTCCTTTGGTTGATCAAATCAAAACTAATCAACCAATTGAAGTCTAAGGTAAGTCTGACAATATTGTTTGATAATATGATCGGTGATTTTTAATTGGCAGTCTGCCTATCTGATCATTTCGATGGTGCTAAGGCAAGCCGAGGTAGATCCTCTCATCGATCTCACTTATCTAATCAATTTGATTGATTATGTTTGATTAGATCACTAATTGATTCAAGTGGACCCATGCCATTAAGGTAAATCAGTATGATTGATTCAGGTGTCTCTAGACTAGGCTTGTCACTAGTCCTCTTCATTGCTTGGTGAAGTCAGTGGGATGATATATAACTTACAAGTCGATCTCTTCTCTCATTCTCAAATCATTAAATCAGTTTGACTGATTTAGGTATGTTGAAAAATGTATCCTAAAACTAATCGTTTGACGATTATGCTAATTATAAATATATATGAATTGATAAATAATCAAAGTTATCTGATCTTTTTTGTCATAAGGTTACATCTTATAATGAACTCCTATATTATGATAAAATCTTTAAGACTATTTTGATCGATAAAAAAAGATTTATCGCATAGTCCTTAAATTGGTTCGCGATCAAATAATACGCTATTACTAGGATGATAGCGATATCAAGTGTAGGCCATTGTGTGCCATATGCGTTAGTCATCTTCATAACCAAATAGTATGGAGACACTAGTATGGCATGCAGATGAGATATAGAAGTACATCATCATTGAACATGACCAACTGTGGAGCACTCTGTTGTCAAAGATAGCTCACAAAGGGTATGGGTATAAGTGTCCCTCCAATCTGAGATCACCATGGTGACTCGCAAGCAACTCACTGTACTTTGATGTCGGACTAACTGAGTTTCTAATTTAATAATAAAAAATTTTTGGATGCAGTCAAGTACTTATCAAGTCGATGCATGAGTCAAGATGGGATTGATCCCTTCAAATTAGTAGGAGTTAATATATCAATGTATTTTAATTTAGCAAAATTTGGACTCAGATAATCCATGTGATGGATTTGAAAGATTAAAATATAATATGGATGACTTACCTAGGATTGACAGTTAAATTCTAGATCATCCTAGAGTATTAGGGTCAAAGAGATGAATTATATGAAAACCATACGCCAATAGGTTCTTGAATGTTGCTTCACCATCATTCGATCTATCCAGACGTCGGGTTACCATTGCTAGATGGTTACATTGATTGATTCAAAAATTTATTTCTGTGCTATCAACTTAGGTTCGAACCTATGAGGTCACACTTAAAAGAAGTTTTTGAAAAGTTGTAATAAATTTATTCACCAAGTGTTAGTGAATTAATGGAGGATTAATTAATAATTAGATTATTGATTAACTCAATTTGATTGAGCAAAGAGGATTAAATAAAATCTAATTAAATTAGATTCAATTAAGTTTGATCCGATTAGGTTATGAGATGACTTAATCGCTAAGGGAGAAATATCCCTGATTTGATCAGAACTTTGGTTCAATCAATTTTTAATTTAATTAAAATTTGATTAAAAATTTATAAACTTAATTAGATTAGATTTCATATATTTTATTTGGGCTAAACCAGATGTGATTTAGTTTGGATTCAAATAAGGAAACCTAGAGTCCATATAGGATTAGACTCTTCCTCCCATGCACCACCAAGTTTTGGATGCCAACTTTCTCTATGCTCAAGAGGTTTTTGTGTGAGATTTTTTCATGCCAAAGAGGTCTTCTCCTCCCTTTCTCACATCTAAATCTGATTTGGTTTTGATGAAAGGAAGGTTTTGAAATTGGATTTCAAAACATTCCTGATCAAGAGAATCTGTTCTTATCCAAATCACTCCACACGCCATCTTATTTTTTCTCCTTATGTATGTGACACTTTAAGGAGGATTTTTATCATGAGAAATCATATTAGGATCTGATTTCATATAAAAAAATAAAAGATGGGGCATCCCTTGTTTCTTTTGGGATGTGAAATTTGTGGAAGGGAGACATATCTTGAAGAGTCCAAGATCCTTAGGACTCTTCACCCAACCCTATTACATGCCAATAAAAAGGGATCTATTTCTCACTTTTGTGCATGTAAGAGATCAGAGAAGGATTTCTCCACATTGAGGGGCTTTGGGGCATGGTTCTTGTTGTGAAAAAGAGGAGGAGAGTCCTCTCTCTTGGGCTGTGCACAAAACCTAGTCTTCTTGGGGTGTGCACAAAAATAAGAAAGAAAATAGTTTCTTCTCCATCTTTTTTTTACCTCTTCATCTCCTTTAGAAGTTCATCTTCAATCTCTGAAAAGATTCTAGCAATTTGAAGAAAAGATCCAGATCAGCCAAGAAGAAGGTCTTCGTGCGAGCTAGCACTTTCGAAAAGATCGATCAGATCGGACCTTCGAGTGAACTTTCTATGGAGGCCAGATGCATGTGCGGCTACAAGCAATCAGTGAGGACCCTCTCTACCATATCTCTCAGCAACGATGATTATCAATCCATGCTCAGATATCGAGTTCTGAACTCAGATTAGAAGTAGATGTGATCTACTGCTTACATCCATGAATGTAGATTTTATCATGTGATTATTTTAGATTTTATATATAACATATCATGTCATAGATCCTAGAGTAGGTTGGTTTGATGATTAGATCATATGTATGCTAGATTAATTTGATTAATCTAATTATCTTTCACTGTAATTTATTCAAAAAAATTTCAAAATACATGCATGAAATCACCTACATTCACCAATAGTGGTATCAGAGCCTAGGTTCATTATAACATGTTATATGTGCATATTAAATCTAAATTTTAATTTTATTTAGATCTGATATATGATATATTAGATATAAATTTAATTAATGGTAGATCGCACAAACTGAAATAAGGTTGTCCTACTGTAGGGTTTACCCTTTATAGTGAAAAGGTTGTCCTAGTTTGTACTGATCGTTGATAAAATCTGATTTTATGTCATGCATATGATATTTATGATCTGATTTAGATATGATCTAAGATTATAATCTGATCTAATATAATTTAGATTAGATCTAAATTTAAGCATATGGGATATGTGATTAGATTAGATGATCCGATTAGCAAGTACTTGGATTGGATTGATCACCAGACCGTTTGATCATAGGAGCAAGATGTAGGAACCATATCTAGGGTTTCAGGGTTAGATCTTGAAACTTTTTCAAGATCATACAGCGGAAGACTAAAATAAATCAAAATTTATTTTTTAAGATCAGAAAATCCCTAGATCTAAGATCCTATTACATGATTATTACATAGTATTAAATCAAAAATTAAAATATATATAAATATAGTATGAACTACATGTTGATCATATCAACATGTTTCTATACTAGCTACATCTAATGTATGTATTAAATAATAGATCAGATCTATTACCTTGCAAGTTAGACGCTCTAACCTCGCTGATCCGGGCTTAAGGATGATGTTGCAAGCCGCACACGCGTCCGGCCTCTAGGAGTCGTCCACACGAGCCCACGAATCTCGATCAGAAGTCCTGCTACAGGAAATCAGCACAGTATGCTAGTACTGCGCTGATCCTTCTTTGATGGTTGATCAGGTGCCTCCTTCTTCTTGATTTGGACTCTTCCAAAGATGAAAAGTAGAATGAGGAGTTTCAGATCTGAGACACTCTCAGGAAACTCAAGATGGAAGGAGGAAAGATATGAAAATAAAAATCCTAGAAGAAGACCCTCTTCTTCTTCACGTTTTTCTCTCTAGACACCCAAACTTGCATCTTTTATATCTCTACGACCCAAAGGTATTTCTCTCTGATTTTTGGATGACAGAAAGGTCTCTCAAATATCTATCTCTACTTAAAATTTCACAAAGAAACTCGTCTTATATAGAGAGATATGATAGAGTCCTTGTCTAGGTCAAACACCTAGTCAAGGCTTATCCAAACATGGCAAGTAAAGGGACGCCCAACTCTTGAGCGCCTCCTTCATATTTTCGTGGATGGATCAATAAAAAAGGGTGCACAATGTAAACTCTAAAAGCCACAAAAATTCCAAAAAAAATTTGGATAAATTCGGTGCAAAATTGAAAGAGTTTTGGATTTCTAAAACTCTATCTCATAGAATTCAAAATCCAAACTTATTCCTTTTAGATTTGATCCAAACCACCTTCCATGTAAGAAAGAAGAGAAGAGACCTTTTGTGAACGTGAGAGAGATCTGGCAGAGGGCTTTTGTCGCACAAAATAAGTGGAGATTGGCGTTGAATTAAGAGAGAGGGCGTGGAGAAGGCTTATGTGGCGCAAGGTGGAATCCTAGTCCTACTAGGATTCTGTCTCATGACTTGTTTTAATTTGGTTTTCCAAACCAAATCAAATCAAAATTAGATCAACCCAATTAAAATAGGTCTTAACCCAATTAAGAACCTAATTTAATCAGATTAAATTATATTTAAATCTGATTTAATTTTCTAATCAAATTAGAAATTAGATTGACCCAAGTCCTAGTTGAACTAGGACTAGTCTTTTCTTGCACTTGGCTTATCCAATAAACCAATTGGACTTGATCCAATCAAGCCCAAACCAAATCTAATTAAATCATATTTAATTAGACTTAATCTCAGCCCATTGGCTTAATCAAATTAAGCCAATTAGCAATCAATTGCTAATCGATCCTCCTGTAACACTTGTACTGGGTTAAATGTCAATCGTATTGATCATTTAACCCTAGAACGATTCTTAATCGTTGATCAACCATCCGATCGGATCATGAACTCTAATGTGTGTGACCTCATAGGTCCGAACCTAAGCTGGTAGCATAGGAACAAATTCCTATACCAATCGAAGTGACCATCTAGCAATGGTACCCGACGACCGGATAGGTCGAATGTGTAGAACAACATCCTTAGAACCCATGCGGATATAGTTTTCATATAATTCATCCCCTTGACCAAAATGATCATAGGACATCCCAGAGTTCAACTATCAACTCTGATCAGATTATCCACATTGTATTTCAAAATATCAAATCCATCTGATGGATTACCCTGGCCAAGGTTTTGCTAAATTGAAATACAGCGACTCATTCTTCTCCAACTCTTGGAGTGGTCAATCCCATCTCGATCATACTCTGACTTCGCAAGTACTTGACTGTGCCCAGAAGCCTTCCATCCCTGAATTAGAAATTCAGTTAGTCCAGTACCAAAGCACAGTGAGTTGCTTGCAAGTCACTGAGGTGATCTCAAGTCTAAGGGACACTTATACCTATATCCCATCAGAGACATTCTCGACAGCAGAATGCTCTGGAGTTGGTCACGTTCAATGACGATGTACCCTTACATCTCACCTGTATGTCATACCAGTGTCTCCACACTCTTTGGTTAAGAGGACAACCAACCCATATGGCCTACAGCGACCTATGCTCAATAGAAGCTGTCATCCTTATTAACAGCCTATCATTTGGTCGTGAACAGTTTTAAGGACTAATCGATAAATCCTCTCTTTATCGAACCTAAATAGTCCTAAGGACTTCATCATAACAACGGAGTTCATTAGAAGATGAAAGCTTATGATGAAGATGCCAAATATATTTTATTTATTAACAAATCAATTACAATACTTGGTTGCTCAACCGTCAACAGCTTGACGATTGGCTTTTTGGGACACATTTCCCAACAACTCCCACTTGTCCTAAAGCCACTCGGCACAGTATCTAATACCCATCTTCAACTTGTGGTTGTCGAACTCCTTTATTTCCAGGGCTTTAGTGAAGGGGTCGGCTAGGTTCTCCTTTCCGTCGATCTTCTGAAGGTCGACGTCACCTCGATCCACGATCTCTAGGATCAGATGGAAGCGGTGCAAGATATGCTTCGTCCGCTAATGTGCTTTGGGTTCCTTCACCTGAGCTATGGCACCAGTGCTGTCGCAGTAGAGCAGGACTGGACCATCGAGAGAGGGTGCTACTCCGAGCTCGTTGATGAATTTCCTCAGCCACACAGCTTCCTTTGCGGCATCTGATGCTGCAATATACTCCGCTTCACAAACAGAGTCTGCCACAGTATGCTGCTTGGAACTCTTCCAGCAGATAGCTCCACCATTCAGAGTAAAGATATAACCCGACACGCTCCTGCTGTCATCATGGTCAGATTGGAAGTTGGAGTCTATGAACCCCACAAGTTTCATATCTGACTCGCCATAAACCAACCATTGGTCCTTAGTATTTCTCAAATACTTAAGGATGGCTTTAACCACTTTCTAGTGATTTTCTCCAGGATCAGATTGGTATCTACTCACTACTCCTAGTGAGTATGTCACATCTGGTCTTGTACATGTCATGGAGTACATGATAGATCCCACGGCTGAAGCATATGGGACTCTACTCATACGCTCTCTCTCTTCAGGAGTTGTCGGACAATCCTTTTTAGAGAGAGAAATTCCATGGCCTATCGGTAGATAGCCCTTCTTGAAATTCTCCATGCTGAACCTCTTCAGCACAGTGTCTATGTACATGGACTGGGATAACCCAAGCATCCTTTTAGATCTATCCCTATAGATCTTCATCCCTATGATGTAGGATGCTTCACCCAAGTCCTTCATGGAGAATTGTGATGACAACCAAACTTTTATTCCCTGTAGTACGGGGATGTCATTTTCGATTAAGAGAATGTCATCCACGTACAAGATAAGGAATACCATAACTGGACCATTTGCCCATTTATAGATGCAGGGCTCTTCTCCATTCTTAATGAAGCCATACATTTTGATCACCTTATCAAAATGCATGTTCCAACTCCGAGAAGCTTGCTTCAATCCATAAATGGATCTCTAAAGCTTGCACACCTTGGACTCATCTGTGGATGTAAACCCTTCAGGTTGTATCATATACACCTCTTCAGTCAGCTCTCCATTCAGGAAAGCTGTCTTTACATCCATCTGTCAGATCTCATAATCCAGATGGGCAGCTATTGCAAGCATTATCCAAATAGATTTGAGCATTGCCACAGGGGAAAACGTCTCGTCATAGTCAATACCATAACATTGACGATACCCCTTGGTAACCAGACGGGCTTTATAGGTCTCCACCTTTCCGTCTGTGCCCCTCTTCCTTTTGAAGACCCATTTACACCCAATGGGTTTAACACCTTCAGGTGGGTCAACCAATGTCCATACATCGTTGACCTTCATGGATTTCATTTCGGATTTCATGGCTTCAAGCCATTTCTCGGAATCAGGTCTCTGCATTGCATCCATATAGGTGATCGGATCCTCATTATTCTCATCAATTTCGATGGGATCACCATCTCGGACCAAGAAACCGTAGTATCTGTCCGGCTGACGCGGTACTCTACCGGATCGCCTTAATGGTGCAGGTATATTGGGCTCCGGATCTGATCTAATCATATCCGACTCAGGTTCAGCTATTGGTGTCGGTCCTTCTACCTGTTGAACTTCATCAAGTTCAACCTTAGAGGCAACGGTTCCTTCACCAAGGAACTCCTTTTCTAAAAAGATTGCCTTAAGGCTGAAGAACACCTTTTGTTCATCAGCATGGTAGAAAAAATATCCTTTTGTCTCTTTGGGGTACCCTATGAATGAGTATTTGTCAGACCTAGGTCCAAGTTTGTCTGTGACTAATCGTTTGACATAGGCCGGGCACCCCCAGACCCTAAGGTGTGAAAATACTGGCTTACGCCCTGTCCATATCTCATATGGAGTCTTAATTACAGACTTACTTGAAATCCTATTTAACAGATAACAAGCCGATTCGAGTGCATATCCCCAGAAGGATATCAGCAAGCTAGCAAAAACCCATCATGGATCGGATCATGTCTAACAGAGTCCGATTCCTCCTTTCAAACACACCATTATGCTGTGGTGTTCCTGGAGGAGTCCATTGGGAGAGAATCCCATTCTCTCTTAGATATGTGAGAAACTCACTAGAAAGGTATTCTCCTCCTCGATCAGATCGAAGAGTTTTAATACTCTTCCCAGTTTATTTTTTTACTTCACTTCGGAATCGTTTGAACATTTCAAATGAATCCGACTTATGTTTCATCAGATAGACATATCCATATTGGGATAGATCATCCGTGAAAGCTATGAAGTAGAAATATCCACCTCTAGCACTGGTGCTCATGGGCCCGTATACATCAGTATGTACTAGGCCCAAGAGCTCAGTAGCTCTCTCACCTTTTTCAGTAAAAGGTGACTTGGTCATTTTACCAAGAAGACAGAACTCACAGGTTGGAAGTGATTCACAATCACTGACTTTGAGGATTCCCTCTTGAGTCAACCTGTTTATTCTATTCTTATTTATATGACCTAGCCTCCAATGCCATAAGTAGATATTTGACACACTATCTAATCTAGGATGCTTGCCAGTAGAATAGACTCTTATCAGGCTTGATCTTTTTGGTCTGGCTCTGCACAGATGTCCCAGCCTGAACTTGCACCTTCTTGACTTTCTTCTTCTTGTTCTTCTTTCCTTTCTCAAAGGGTCGAGAACCAGAAGATGAACCTCCCACTGAGTTCACTGAGTTCACCGACTCCTTGAGGAGTTGGTGATCCTTCTCAAAGTTCTGAAGCAACCCCATTAACCCATGGTAGTTTACTTCAGGCTTTGTCATTCTATAATGAGTGAGGAATGGGAGACAAGACTTGGGCAGCGAGTTCAGTATTGCATTTTCCCAAGCTGCTCATGCAAGGAAAAGCCGAGCTTGCTCAATCGTTCCATCAGCTCGATCATGTACAATACATGATCAGTGATAGAGACTCCATCCCGTATTTTGGCGTTGAAGATGGCACAACTAGTCTTGTGCCTCTCTACATCATTGGGTGTGCCAAAGGTATCCTCCAACACTTGAAGCATGTCCTTTGGCTGAGCCATCTCGAATCTGCAACTGAACTCGTCGCTCATGATAGCAGCCAGCATGATACAGCGCACCGTGGTCCGGTCACTGAGCCACTTCTGGTAAGTGTCTCTGACTGTTCCACGTGCATTGACAGCTGGCTCCTCAGGTGCAGGATCCATTATCACATATAGGATCCGTTCATGCTCCAGGACTATCTTCAACTTTCGGTACCAGCTACCGAAGTTGGGTCTCACCAACTTATCATTGTCCAACAATGATCGGAGCGATGGGAAGTGGCCATATTTGCACAAAAAAAAATCATAACCTAATTAGTAATTGATTCATTAAACCTAAAGATTTGGACTTTAATCAAAAGGTTTCTCCCACTATTTTATTCGAATTGGTAGCCTCTACCTCCAATTCGAGGAATTACCCTAATTCTTTAGCGGGTACTAGAATCCACTTAGACTGCACACAAGCCCAACTTTGGTTGGCCAACCCATGTACATCTATGGATAGGTTCATAACCAATTATTTCTCTAAATAATTTCTAGTAATTTTAATTTTGCCCCAGAAACCTAATCAGTAGGCTTTGGCCTCCACTGTAAGGATCCAGTTAGGTCCAACCATTAACATGATCATACTTGGTGTATCTAACCAACGAATGATTAAGCCCAACTTTGGTTGGCTCACCTAACCACCATTAGAGAGATACTTCCAAGTCGTCATATGATGAGTGATAATTCCATTAGTCAACAAGCACCAGGCCTTTGGGTCTGCAATGATTATTGAGTTCATGGACTCATTATCAAACATCTTAATGGGAGGCTATGACTCAGTTATCTCCATAACTTTATCATTTTAAGGACCTAATAATTTTAGAGGATTTAAATAATATAGAGGATGAAGTCAGATGAACCAGCTTATCATGATCCTCCCACTGGCTTCACCAAGTCAGCTTAAGGGAGACCATTAAAAGGGCTGGTCTAGGAGCACCTAAATCAGTCACACTGATTTACCTAGCTGACATGGGTCAGCTCGAATAGTCAAGTGATCCGATCAAAACATAATTTCACCAAGAGGCCAGGTAAGTTCGATCAGTGGGAGGGTCTGCCAAAGTTTGCCTTAGACACCATCAGAAATGGCCAGGTAAGCGGGCTCCCAATTAAAAACCACTGGTCTGGTTTACCTTAGACACCAACTGGTTTAATTAGTTTCGATTAGATCAACCTAACAGTTCGTGCTAGATCGCTTAGCCAAAAATCAAGTCCATTTGGTTCTCGTTAAAGACATAGACTTGACCAACTACAACTATTGTAATTGATCTAGAGAATCCTTGACCTAATCTAAGACAACAATTGATTAGATTTAATCAATTCTCTAATTAAGTCCATCTTTAATCTTACCATAGGTCTAACCCAATTAATGGACCTAATTCCCACTAACCCATTAACCCAATGTGTTATGATTTGTGTCTTAGGTTCTTCAATTCACAATCCTAGAACCTAATCAAACAACTTCTTAATTCTTAATTAAGTTTTGGGCTGAGGGTTGGGTTTGGCTTTTCAAAAAATAATTTTCATATTTGTAAAACAATTTTACAATATGATTCTATCAATTATATTGCATGTTTGATTCATAATCAAGATGCAAGTGAAATAAATATGAAACTACTTTAGATCTAATCTAAACAGGTTCATGTAATTGAAACAATTTCAACTTTAAATAATTTCTTTGCATAAAAAATATTAACAAAGAGATTTTATTTTAGATTTAAATATCTTTTAAATCTAATAAATCATAAATTTAATCTAGATCATATCTAACAAATTTATGATTAAAGATAGATCTACACAAACTAGGACAACCTTTGCACTGTAAGGGGTAAACCTTACAGCAGGACAACCTTGCAGTTTGTGATTGATCTAAAATTTTAATTTTAGATTTAATAATTAGATTATAAATTAGATCTAATCTAAAAAATAATCTAAGCATGTATAAATAATCATGTAATAAGGAACCTAGGCTCTGATACCAATTGTAGGAACCATATCTAGGGTTTCAGGGTTAGATCTTGAAACTTTTTCAAGATCATACAGCGGAAGACTAAAATAAATCAAAATTTATTTTCTAAGATCAGAAAATCCCTAGATCTAAGATCCTATTACATGATTATTATATAGCATTAAATCAAAAATTAAAATATATATAAATATAGTATGAACTACATGTTGATCATATCAACATGTTTCTATACTAGCTACATCTAATGTATGTATTAAATAATAGATCAGATCTATTACCTTGCAAGTTAGATGCTCTAACCTCACTGATCCGGGCTTAAGGATGATGTTGCAAGCCGTACACGTGTCCGGCCTCTAGGAGTCGTCCACACGAGCCCACGAATCTCGATCAGAAGTCCTGCTACAGGAAATCAGCACAGTATGCTAGTACTGCACTGATCCTTCTTTGATGGTTGATCAGGTGCCTCCTTCTTCTTGATTTGGACTCTTCCAAAGATGGAAAGTAGATGGAGGAGTTTCAGATCTGAGACACTCTCAGGAAACTCAAGATGGAAGGAGGAAAGATATGAAAATAAAAACCCTAGAAGAAGACCCTCTTCTTCTTCACGTTTTTCTCTCTAGACACCCAAACTTGCATCTTTTATATCTCCACGACCCAAAGGTATTTCTTTCTGATTTTTGGATGGAAGAAAGTTCTCTCAAATATCTATCTCCTCTTAAAATTTCACGAAGAAACTCATCTTATATAGAGAGATATGATAGAGTCCTTGTCTAGGTCAAACACCTAGTCAAGGCTTATCCAAACATGGCAAGTAAAGGGACGCCCAACTCTTGAGCACCTCCTTCATATTTTTGTAGATGGATCAACAGAAAAGGGTTCACAATGTAAACCCTAAAAGCCACGAAAATTCCAAAAAAAATTTGGATAAATTCGGTGCAAAATTGAAAGAGTTTTGGATTTCTAAAACTCTATCTCATAGAATTCAAAATCCAAACTTATTCCTTTTAGATTTGATCCAAACCACCTTCCATGTAAGAAAGAAGAGAAGAGACCTTTTGTGAACGTGAGAGAGATCTGACAGAGGGCTTTTGTCGCACAAAATAAGTGGAGATTGGCATTGAATTAAGAGAGAGGGCGTGGAGAAGGCTTATGTGGCGCAAGGTGGAATCCTAGTCCTACTAGGATTCTGTCTCATGACTTGTTTTAATTTCGTTTCCCAAACCAAATCAAATCAAAATTAGATCAACCCAATTAAAATAGATCTTAACCCAATTAAGAACCTAATTTAATCAGATTAAATTATATTTAAATCTGATTTAATTTTCTAATCAAATTAGAAATTAGATTGACCCAAGTCCTAGTTGAACTAGGACTAGTCTTTCCTTGCACTTGGCTTATCCAATAAACTAATTGGACTTGATCCAATCAATCCCAAATCAAATCTAATTAAATCATATTTAATTAAACTTAATCTCAGCCCATTGGCTTAATCAAATTAAGCCAATTAGCAATCAATTGCTAATCGATCCTCCTGTAACACTTGTACTGGGTTAAATGTCAATCGTATTGATCATTTAACCCTAGAACGATTCTTAATCGTTGATCAACCATCCGATCGGATCATGAACTCTAATGTGTGTGACCTCATAGGTCCGAACCTAAACTGGTAGCATAGAAACAAATTCCTATACCAATCGAAGTGACCATCTAGCAATGGTACCCGACGACCGGATAGGTCGAATGTGTAGAACAACATCCTTAGAACCCATGCGGATATAGTTTTCATATAATTCATCCCCTTGACCAAAATGATCATAGGACATCCCAAAGTTCAACTGTCAACTCTGATCAGATTGTCCACATTGTATTTCAAAATATCAAATCCATCTGATGGATTACCCTGGCCAAGGTTTTGCTAAATTGAAATACAGCGACTCATTCTTCTCCAACTCTTGGAGTGGTCAATCCCATCTCGATCATACTCTGACTTTGCAAGTACTTGACTATGCCCAGAAGCCTTCCGTCCCTAAATTAGAAATTCAGTTAGTCCAGTACCAAAGCACAGTGAGTTGCTTGCAAGTCACTGAGGTGATCTCAAGTCTAAGGGACACTTATACCTATATCCCATCAGAGACATTCTCGACAGCAGAATGCTCTGGAGTTGGTCACGTTCAATGACGATGTACCCTTACATCTCACCTGTATGCCATACCGGTGTCTCCACACTCTTTGGTTAAGAGGACAACCAACCCATATGGCCTACAGCGACCTATGCTCGATAGAAGCTATCGTCCTTATTAACAGCCTATCATTTGGTCATGAACAGTTTTAAGGACTAATCGATAAATCCTCTCTTTATCGAACCTAAATAGTCCTAAGGACTTCATCATAACAACGGAGTTCATTAGAAGATGAAAGCTTATGATGAAGATGCCAAATATATTTTATTTATTAACAAATCAATTACAATACTTGGTTGCTCAACCGTCAACAGCTTGACGATTGGCTTTTTGGGACACATTTCCCAACACAAGAAGGGTTTAAAGGCCCTCTCTTCTCATTCGATGGGGTGCTCTTATAGTGTGTAAGAGTGTTATGTGATTAGATCCCATGAAGAAGAATGCAAAAGGAAGAATTTATTTTTTTGCAAAATCTTAGATCTTGAAACCCTAGATTTTTTGTATGTGATATAAAATTGTATAAAAAATAAAATATCTAATTTATATGATTAAAATTATTTTAATCATGAGAAAATAAAATTTTGAATCATAAAATATTTAGGTATGATCTAAAAGATATTTATGATTGATTTTATTTTAAAATTATGCAAGATTTTTTAGATCTGAAATGTGCTCGCACAATTACTGAGCCGACCCAATTTTGAACTGAGTTAACCCAGTTTCTTTGTGTAGCTGGCTCAATATTAATTGAGTCAACCCAATTTTAGAATAAAAAATTTTTATATAATATTTGTTATAAATTATTTACAAAATAAAAAATTAAAATTATTTTAAATCTAAACCTAAATCCATATTAATGCTGAACTTAATTGAGAATTAAGTGAAGAATCAATTAGATCTAAAATTATAAATTAAAGATCTAATATCATTCGCATTAAATATGGAGGCATAGGTTAGCTCAAATCAGGTCCTCTTAATTGGGTTAGACCTAAGATTAGAATCAAAGAGTTAATGGACTATGTAGAAAAATTGATTAAATCTAACGAATTGTTGAATTAGATTAAATTAAAATTTTTTTAGAACCAATACAATAGTTGTAGATAGTCAAGTCCATATTTTTGATTAGACCAAATGGACCTTGATTATGGCTCAGTGGTTGAACCCGAATCATTAGGCTGGTCAAATTGAAACTAGTTAACCAATTGGTATCTAAAGTAAGTTTGGCATTTGGACTGGTAGTTTTTAATTGAGAGTGGCTTATCTGACCATTTTGATGGTGTCTAAGGCAAGCTTGACAGATCCTTCCATCGATCTCACTTACTTGACCAATTTGATGAATTATGTTTTGAATAGATCGCTAAGTGATTTGAGTTAGCCCATGCCATTAAGGTTGATCAGTGTGACTGATCTAGGTGCCATTTCAACCAGTAGGACCCTAATCCAATTCAATGACTTGGTGAAGTCAGTGGAATGATTATGGTTTACAGGTTGATCTCTTCTTTTTTTTTTTAAATTAATTATATTTTTTAAATTATTAGGTCTATAAAATGAGCTAGTTATGGAGATAAGTGGATCATAGCCTCCTATTAAGATGAATAGTAATGGATCCATTATTTCTGATTGACATTGCAGGTGCCATCCGTCTGATATTTTCTTTGAATAATAGAATTATCATTCATCATATGATGACTCTGTTATACTATCTGATGATGGTTGGATTGACTGGATCATCTTCGGATCTGATCATTCATTAGTTAAAATCATTGAGTAGGTTTAATATTAATGATTTGACCTAATCAAAACTTTCAGTGAAGGCCCATCGCCTACTGAAATGAAACCAAGAGTAAAATTAGTTATTAAAAATTATTTGAAGAAATAATTAGTTGAGAATCTATCCATAAGTGTATATGGATTGATCGAGCCATCCTCGAGCCTGTATGTAGTCTGTGTAGATTTTAGTATCCGCTAAGAAATTAAGGTAATTTTTCAGATTGAAGATAGAGGCTACCAATTCGACTAAAATAGTGGGAGAACCTTTAGACTAAAGTCCAAGTCTTTAGGCTCAATCAATTCATAACTATAGAGGTCTTGTGTTTTTCTTTAGTTATGGCTAGATGTCTATTGCTCCGTTCATTGTTTGACAGTGAGTTATTTATAGGACCCAACTTTGATAGATGGTATCGAAAGTTGTAAATAGTTCTAGAGCATGAATAGATCTTAAATATGATTATGGATCTAGCACCTGATATTTTCACATCCAACACACATAATGCAATCAAAGGTACTTATCAGAAGTAGCCAAATGATCATATCACCATGTGATATTTTTTGAGAGCTGTAGAGAATATGAATTTAGTTGTAAATTTGATGATGCTCAGTGGGAGAAAATCCTTCAAATGTTGAAAGAGTTCTTTTGCTTCTCTGAAATTGTGTCTTCAGTGGGGCAACAATCCTTTGAGAAAGAAAAAAAAGATGCTAAAGAGTCGTGCTTGGGCTGAGGAGCCTGAACTGACAAAAGAGTCTAAGATTAACCTAGTCTGGCAGAGTCCCTTGATCCGAACGGACAAAAGAAGAAAAATCAGCAAGGGTTGCTGGATAAGGTAATTATATGATAACACCTTGTGATTTCTCTGTCTATGATACTACTGCCTCAGTATTGGATATTAGAAGTCCATGCAAATTGTTGTAATGACTTTAGATTAGTAGAAAGTTTAAAAACAGTAAGAGGTTCCTGAACATTGGAGATGAAAGTTATGTTTCAATCCTAATTTTAGAAATCATCGAGCCTATTTTTAATTCTAATAATATTATTTTAGTGATTGTCACTATTATCTAATGATTTATGTGATATCATTATGAATAATGTTAAAATTATATGGACAACTGAGCAATGACATTTATGAATAGTCATAGTCTGTTAGTGTACTGTACACAACAAACAAACTCCTAAAGTAGATTATGTCATGGATTCTTACCTTTGGCAATTTAGGCTCAATCATATAAATAAGAATAGGATCAATAGGAGATAATTCTTAAAGTCAATGATTGTGAATCATTATCAACCTGTTAATCCTATCTCTTTAGTAAGATGACCGAATCACTTTTTATTAGAAAAGGTGAATGAGCTAATGATATTCTGAATCTGATATATACTGATATATTAGATCTACGAATATGTTTGTTATAAATTTAGATTATTTAAAATATTCAAATAATTTTTTAATAAGATAGAGAAATGAACTAGGAAGAGCATTAAACTCTTTGGTCAGTCCAAAGAGATGAATACTTTTTCGATGAGTTTTTGACATATCTAGAAGAGAATAGGATTCTCTCTTATTAGAATCGACTTTGTTAGACATAGTTTGATCCATGGTGGGGTTTACAAGTCTGCAAGTCTCCTTTTAGGGTTATGC
Organism: Elaeis guineensis; assembly: GCF_000442705.2. Classification (NCBI taxonomy): domain Eukaryota; kingdom Viridiplantae; phylum Streptophyta; class Magnoliopsida; order Arecales; family Arecaceae; genus Elaeis; species Elaeis guineensis. Next base: position 56,569,774 of record NC_026005.2, on the reverse strand, counting down.
TTTTAAGACTACTTGTCATGTTCTGAACTGTATTTCGAATTAATCAGTCGTAAAGACTCCATATGAGATATGGACTAGGTATAAGTCGATACTCTCTTATCTTAGGATTTGGGAGTGTTTGTTTTATATCAAATATTTGCAAATCGATTAGCTTAGATCTTGGTCTTATGTGTATTATTTTGTAGGGTAATCCCAAAGAATCTAGATGATATAACTTTTACCTTGCTAAAGAACAAGAGTTGTTCGGCATTTCTTTCAAAAAAGGAGTACCTTGGTGAAGAAACTGATGCCTTTAATGTGAAACTTATGAAGTTCAATAGGTAAAAGAACCGACATAATTTAGTGAATCCATAAAATTGGATTTGATTAGATCAAACTCGAAATCCATTGTAAAGGTACCATTAAGGAGATCCGATAGAGTGCCACGTCCGTTAGATAGATACTTGAGTTTTCAGTTTCAGGATGTGATTCTGTTGAACTCGATGAGAACAATAAAGATCTGATCACCTATATGGATGTCATGCAGAGGTCTGACTTCGATAAATGGCTTGAAGCCATAGAGTCTGAAATGAAGTCCATAATGGTCAATGGTGTATGGACACTTATTGATCCACTCGAAAGGATAAAGCCCATAGGGTGTAAGTAGATCTTCAATAGGATTAGAGAGCATAGACAAGAAGGTGGAGACCTAAAATGCCCATCTAGTTGCCTAAGGATATTGTCAATATTATGGTATTGACCATAATAAGACAATTTCTCCTGTGACAATGCTAAATTTTTTGGAGTTAGAATGTACATTTTGATAAGTGATCAAAATGCATAGCTTCATTGAGAACGAAGAAGAATCTTGCAAATACAAATGGGTTAATAGTTCTATAAGTGTATTTCTTATTTTGTATATGAATAAAATTTTTTTAATTAAGAATGACATTCTTTACATTACAAGGAATAAAAGTTTCGCTATTATCATTGTTCTCCATAAAGAACTTGGAAAAAATATCCCTCATCCTAGGGATGAAGATCTATAGAGATAAAACAAAGAAGCTGCTTAGATTATCCCAGTTTAGAGTATTTATGAGTAGAATTTATTCTATCATATACACCATGTAAAAGATCGGATATGGTATACTCACTAGGATAGTGAGTGAATACCTGCAAGATCCTGATAAGAATCACTGAAAAGTCATCCTTAAGTATTTGAGAAATACTAAGGACCAATGATTCGGTTATAGAGAATCTGACTAAAACTTGTAGAGTATGACTCCAATTATTAGTTGGATATAATGGTAGCAAGAATACATCGGAATACATTCTTACTCTAAATAATGGAGCAATCTGCTGGAAAAGTTTCAAGCAAAAAAATATAGCTAATTCAATTTGCGAGGCTGAATGCATTGCAGCATCCGATGCTTGCAAGGAAGCTATGTGATTGCACAGGTTCATTGGCAAGCTAGGAGTGGCATCCTCCGATGATGATCCTACTGTGTTGTACAGCACTAGAGCTATAGCTCATGCCAAGGAGCTGAAGTCCCATTAGCTTATCAAGTATTTTGCATCGCTACCACCTTATTCAGAAAATCTATTAAAGTGACGTCAATCTTTAGAAGATCGACAGAAAGGAGAACTTGACCAACCCATTTACTAAAATCTTGGTATTTAGGAGTTCTGAGATGATAAATTGAAGATGAAAATATGATACTAAACTGATTGGCTTTAGTCCAAGTGGGAGTTGTTGGAAAATATATCCTAAAACTAATCGTTTGACGATTGTGCTAATTATAAATATATATAAATTGATAAATAATAAAAGTTTTTTAATCTTTTTCATCATAAGATTATATCTTCTAATGAACTCCTATGTTGTGATAAAATCCTTAAGACTACTTTGATCGATAAAGGAAGATTTATCGCATAGTCCTTAAATTGGTTCGCCACCAAACGATACGCTATTACTAGAACGATAACGATATCAAGTGTAGGTCATTGTGTGCCATATATATTGATTGTCCTTGTAAGCAAATGATATGGAGACAATGGTATGGCATACAGGTGAGATGTAGGAGTACATCATCATTGAACGTGACCAACTGTGAAGTACTCTGCTGTCAAGGATAGCTCACGAAGGGTATAGATATAAGTGTTCTTCCGATCTGAGATCACCATGGTGACTTGCAAGCAACTCACTATACTTTGATGCCAGACTAACTAAGTTTTTAATTCAGTAACGGAAGATTTCTAGGTGTAGTCAAGTACTTATCAAGTCGGTGCATGAGTTAAGATGGGATTGACCCCTCCGAATTAGTAAGAGTTAATGTATTAATGTATTTCAATTGAGCAAAATCTGGATCCGAATAATCCATGTGATGGATTGAAAAGATTGAAATACAATATGGATGACTTATCTAGGATTAACAGTTGAATCCTAGGTTGTTCTTGAGTATTAAGGTCAAAGAGATGAATTATATGGTAACTATACGCCAATAGATTCTTAAATGTTACTTCGCCATCATTTGACCTATCCGGACGTTGGGTCACTATTGCTAGATGATTACATCGATTGATTCAAAAATTTATTTCTATGCTACTAACTTAGGTTCGAACCTATGGGATCACACTCAAAAGAAATTTCTGACTGATCATGTGGCTGATCAATTATTGAGAATCATTTAAGGGCTTAATCATCAATTCGATTGATGATTAACCTTATGTAAAAGTTACAATAACTTTATTCACCAAGTATTAATAAATTAATAAAAAAGTAATCAATAATTAGATTAGTAATTAACTTAATTTAATTGAGCAAAGAAGATTAAAAAAAATCTAATTGAATTAGATTCAATTAGATTTGACCCGATTAGGTTATGAGATGACCTAATCGCTAAAGGAGAAATATCTCTGATTTGATTAGAATTTTGATTCAATCAATTCTTAATTTGATTAAAAATTTATAAATCTAATTAGATTAGATTTTATATATTTTATTTAGGCTAAACTAGATGTGATTTGATTTAGATTCAAATAAGAAAACCTAGAGTCCATATAGGATTGGACTCTTCCTCCCATGCACCACCAAGTTTTGGATGCCAAGTTTCACCATGCTCAAGAGGTTTTTGCATGAGATTTTTTCATGCCAAAGAGGTCTTCTCCCTCCCTTTCTCACATCCAAATCTAATTTAGTTTTGATAATTTTTTTTTTTTAAAATTAGATTTTAAAATATTTCTTATCAAGAGAATCTGTTCTTATCCAAATCACTCCACATGCCAACTTATTTTTACTTCTTACGTATGTGACACTTTGAGGAGCATTTTTATCATGAGAAATTAGATTAGGATCTGATTTCATGTGAAAAAATAAAAGATAGGGTGTCCCTTATTTCTTTTGGGGCATGAAATTTATGGAAGGGTGACATATCTTGAAGAGTCCAAGATCCTTAGGACTCTTCACCCAACCCTATTATACGTCAATAAAAAGGGGTCTATTTTTCACTTTTATGTATGTAAGAGACCAGAGAAGGAGTTATCCACATTGAGGGGCTTTGGAGCATGGTTCTTGGCATGAAAAAGAGGAAGAGAGTCCTCTCTCTTAGGGTGTGTGCAAAACCTAGTCTTCTAGGGTTTCTACCTCAGGATTTGGGAAGAAAGAAAAATAAGAGAGAAAATAGTTTCTTCTCCATCATTCTTCCACCACTTTATCTCCTCTAGAAATCCATCATCAATATTGAAAAAGATTTTAAAGATTTGAAGAAAAGATCCAGATCAGTCAAGAAGAAGGTCTTCGCACGAGCTAGCACTCTCGAGAAGATCGATTAGATCGGAGCTTTGAGTGGACTTTCTATCCGGATGCATGTGCAACTGTAAGCAATCAGTGAGGATCCTCTCTACCATATCTCTCAGCAGCGATGATCATTGATTTGTGCTCAGATATCAAGTTTTGAACTCAAATTAGAAATAGATATGATCTATTGCTTACATCCATGCATGCAGATTTTATCATATGATTATTTCATATTTTATATGCAATATATCATATCATAGATCTTAGAGTAGGTTGATTTGATGATTAGATCATATGCATGTTAAATTAATTTGATTAATCTAATTATCTTTTGTTATAATTTATTCAAAAAAATTTTGAAATACACACATGAAATCACCTACGTTCACTAACAAGGTGCCCTTGAACCAGCTTATCTCTAGTCCTCTTCATGACTTGGTAAAGTCAGTAGGAGGATTTAGACTCGTCAATCCAATGATCCAGCTTATCTAGTCCTTTTTATGACTTGGTGAAATCAGTGAGAGGATTTAAGATTCGTCGGTCAATTGCTTATCTAGATTATAGGCTTCTATTAAGGTGGATGATAATGGATCCAATAGTCTAGGTAAGTATTGTAGGCCCATAGACCTTGTTGGTGCAGAATTCCGTCAAAGCCAGAGTTGCTGGAGTTGGGATGACTGCGGCCGCCGCCGGGACCTGCAAGGAAAGTCTAAACTGCAGTTGGGGGTGCTCCGATAAAATCCTCCGACGCTCAAGTCAGAACTCTGCTTCAACAGAAATGGAGTGCTCGAATAAAAATTTTAGCAGAGTTTTAAGATAGAGTTTAGAGCCTAGAGAAGTACGTATCTGAGGGTTCCTTTATATAGATGGAGAGCGTAACTGATTGACAGCAACGTCTGTAACCGCCTGGTAGTGGACCGTTCAGAGCCATGCGGGGTTTGTTACGGAGAGTAGTGGCGTCAGGGGCCGTTCAGGGCCACGTGAAGTTTGTTATGAGGAGTGGTGTCCATTGTCGTGACTTGCCAGAGAGTGGAGCAAGTCAGAGAGTGGAGCAGGGTAGCGGCCCTCATCGTGGCTTGCCAGAGAGTGATAGAGCCGCGTGGAATCCATTACAGAGAGTGGGGTAAGGTAGTGGCCCTTGTCGTGGCTTGCCAGAGAGTTCGGATCCGTCAGCTGAAGCTCGACTGAGATGTCTGATGGAGCAGAATGGCTCTTTATCTCGTCGACCTAGGAGAAGCTCGGATGTTTCGAGGTTGCTGATGAGTCTACTGTTGTCGGATGCCTCGGGCGCTGACGCTACGGGCGGGAGTCATCTGCTGTAGGAGCTCGAATGAAGATTTTCTATTGGCAAAGTCTGGGGGAAGTCTGATTGCTAGAGAAGTCCGTCTGAGATTTGCCTGATGTGGAAGCTCGTCCGAAGATTATCCACCGGAGAAGTTCGATTTTATGGAGAATCTGGTGGAGGGTCGGCTGGTGATGGACTTCGGATAGTGCTGGGGAGGTTCGGCAGACACCAGAGGTGATTGGCCATTGTAGAGACCAAGATGCTGGAGCTCGTCCATTGTAGAAGCTCGTCCGAAATCCATCCGCTATGGAAGTTCGGACAGAGTCCGATTCTTGCAGAAGTTCGTCCGGAATCCATCCACTGTGAAAGTTCGGACGGGGTCTGATTCTTGCAGAAGGCCGAAAGAAGGCCGCTTATTGTAGGAGCTCAGATGAGGATCAGTTGTCATGGAAGCTCGGAGTAGTGTCCCGACTGGTGGAGCCCATCCCGTTGTAGAAGTTCGTCCGGAATCCACCCACTACGGAGAAGCTTGGCTGAAGTCTACCTGTAATAGAAGTTTGGAAGAAATTCATTTATAGTAGAGGCTCGAATGGAGTTTGCTTACAGTAGATATCCAGAGTAGACCGCCTGCAGTGGGAGTTCGGCTCTCGCAGGAGCTCAGTTGGAATCCGGAAGGCGGTCGACCACTGTAGAAACTAGGATGGAGTCTGGTTACTGTAGAAATCTCATTATCAGAGGAGCTCGGATATTGACGAAGTCCGAAAGAAGTTTGGAGTAGGGTCGTCTGTGGTCGGAAGAAGTCCAGAAAGAATTCGGAGGATAGTTAATTACTATAGAAGGTCGGCTGATAGTGAGGCCCAGAGAGCCACCCAAGGTCGGAAGCCGAAAAAGTCTTGGAAGGGTCGGTCTTTTACAAACTTCGGCTGGGGGTATTTTATACCCAACACCAGTCCCCCTACTTTTGAGTTCGGATTTTGAATGAAGGAAGTACAAAAAAATTCTTGCAGTCGAAGTTGCCCCCTCTCGATTTTCGCACTCGGTGGTTGTCAGATATTTTGGCGTTCGGCACGCCGATACTGGAGCCTTTTTGGAAAAGATTTTTTCTTTTGGAATTCCTATCGGAGTGTGGCTCTAGGTACGGTGTAATAATGACTTTGTCAACTGCCAACCATTTTCAGTAGCCTGTCATGGTGAGTGGGACACGCGGCGAATGCAGGTCGGCTAGAGGAGATCTGCAATCATTATCGCGCCGGACCCCGGGGTCTATTTAAACACGTCCTCCTCCTTCAGGGGTTTCACTTTGTCTGAGAGAATTTTTCGATTTTCCTCTTCTTCCCTGAGAGCTCCAGCTTCCTCTAGCATCCTTCTCGACCTTAGATGTCCTCCGGGTCGACTTCCATCATCCTTGCCGTCTTCCTGCACTCCTTGGGCCATCCTAGATTAGTTTCGAAACTTCTTGTCATTTTTCTGTCCTTTCTTCTTTGTATTCCATTCATTTAGCTTCCTCGAGGGCTTGTTTGCTATTTTTCTCGATTTTTCTTGGGATTTTTGTGGCTTCCATTTAATCCTAAATGTCCTCTGATATCTCCTCTTCTAGCGGTTCTAAGAGTTCGTCAGCTCCAGTTTCCCAAAGTCCTTGTACCGTAGACGAACCCATAGCTAGGATCGAACCTTGTCTGACCTTTGTGCCGGACACCATCCCTAGCTCCTTGACTCCGGATGAACTCTCACTGGAAAAGATTCAGTATGGAGTTCCTCCGGAGTACGAGCTAGAGCTTCCCGGGCCAACTGACCGGGCTAGCGCCTCTCCTCTTGGCTGCTTCTGTCTGTACCAGGAGGCCTTCCGTGCCGGACTTCGGCTTCTATTACCACCCTTTGTCGTCACTCTCTTTCATTTTCTGAACATTTCTCTAGTTTTCATTGTGCCGAACTCCTTTAGATTTCTAATAGGATTTCTTTCTCTTTGTAGCTTAGCTGAAGTTGGGCCGACTCTTTCCTTGTTTAAGAATTTCTACACCTTCAAGCGCCATCCCTCAGCAAAAGATTAGTGGTAATTCTCCCCCCAGTTCGGTAGAAAGGGATTGCTGAAAGGCGCCCCCTCTTCTATCCACAACTGGAAGGAGAGGTTCTTCTATGTCCGATGCCCGACCTTGGAGCTAGGATTATCCCCTTGGGGCTCTCTGAGGGATTCCGTTCGTCGGGCTCCTAGCCTGGAAAGGGACGACCTCGAAACTTGCAAAAAGCTCGAGGCCTATCAAGCCCCTCTTCTCTCCAAACTTCTGAAGGAATAACTTTTGTTCAATGTTGGCCTGAGTCCTCTTAACCCTGTCGGTACCATTTTTTTCATTTTTTTTTTGGCTGCTTCCCCTTTTTCTTATTCTATCTCTGAACTGTGCGGGTCTTCTTTTATTGCAGACATGGACGTAGGCATGGCTCGGAGGTTAGCTTAGGGTCTCAAGACCCATAAGAGAAAAGGAGCCTCAACTTCAGGGTCAGCGAAGAGAGCCAGGACGGAAGAGACAAGCTCGACCGTGCCTGCGCAGGTGGCCGTGGTCATCGACGTCCCTTCCGAAGTCGAACCCAAAATCCCTCGAGCCCTCTCAAGGAGCCCCTCGGTCGAGGATCCCGTTCCAAAGGCTCGTCCCGAGGGAGCACCCGGGGCTAAAGGGAGGAGGAGAAAAAAGACCCTGGCTCGCAAGAGCCACAGCCGCAAGGCGACCGTCGAGGGGGCCGGCGGCTCCGAGGAATACCTGGGGGAAAATCCCTTCAACAACAGGGATTTAATAAAGAGGCTGGTCGAAGGGTGCATTCTGCCCGAGGTAGTCCAGAGGATTGTCCTTGCTGACCCAGAGCTGCGGGTCTGGGACTCTCTGAGATCTTTCTTTGAAGTAGGTTAATTCACTTTTTTCTTCTTCTTGCTTCTTTACATAACATACTCCTTAGTCTTTATATTGACTCCCCGACCTCTCTTGCAGATCGGACACTAGCTTGTTGCCAACGTCGAGGCGGTGAAGATCGCCAAGGGGGAGGTAGCCCGGGCGGAGGAAGGTCGCCTGGCTGAGGCCGCCCGCCTCGAGGAGAAGATCGTCGAGGTCCTAAGTCTCCAGGAGGTGCTGGAAAAGAAGAGACAAACCTCATCCAATCTGAGGACCGCCTTGGAGGAGGAGAGGGAGAAGGCTGAGGCCGAGGTCTCCGAACTGAAGGCGCAGGTTTTCGAGCTGAAGGCGCAGATTTTTGAGCTGAAAAGGTGCGGATCCCGTCCCTGGTCTTGGAGGTGGGGGCTCAAGCAGTGGAGGAGTTCAAAGCCTCCTCCGAGATGGAGGATCTACAGGTCCAGTTCGGCCAGGATGCCTTCATCAAGGGTTTCGAACTCTGCCAAGAGAAGGTGGCTGGAAGGTTCCCCGAACTGGACCTCGACTTCCTGAACGAGGTGTCCGACGATGAAGCCGGACCATCCAAAGCCACTGCCAGTCCTCCTCCAGTCGAGACCTCATCGATCGCTGCGGCCGCCACTGTCGATCTTCCAGGGATGCAGAGCCCCTCCACTTCTGCCCCAGAGGTCCGGAACCTTTAGCTTTGTATTTTTTTTTTATGGTGATTTTTCTTCATTCTCTTGTACTTGAAATTTATTTGATCAATGAAACCGAATTCTTCTTTACGAAGGGTCCCCCCTTTTTTTTTGTATTCTTTTCCTTCTTTTTGTCTTCTTGCATTAATTTGAGTCATGGCGCTCTTGTCTTCCAACGACAGTGTCCTATCGAAGCTCTTCTCCTGCCAGAGGGGATTCCTTTGAAGTCGATGATTCGAGACCTCCAAAGAGAAGTTCGTCAGTTGACGAGAAAATTCAAGAAGCTGGAAGACGAATTTCATCGGCTAAGGGAGAGCCATTCAGAGGCCACTGCGGAGGCTACTCACTTTCGGGACCTCCACAAGAAAAGTTTCATGGAATACACCCGGAGGAAGGCCGACTTCATGACGGAGCTTGAGGAACTCCAAAAATGTGCCAGCGATCGATCTTGGACTCAGGCTTCTAAGATCAGCTCTTTTGAAGTCAAGCTGGCGGCCGCACGGGAGAAGATCGGCCAGCTAGAAGGAAGTTCGTCCTGGCTCACAATCCAGGCCAACTGTGACCGAGACTAGTCGAAGAAGTTCTCCGACCTTCAAAAGCAACTGCAGGATGCTGAAGCAAATTACGACACCTACCGAGTCGGCTGGAGCGGACAAATAGAGGACTACCGAAGGAGGCTCCAAATGGCGACCGATGAAGTTGCCTACCTTTAAAGGTAGCTGTCTGAGAGAGTCCAGCCTGTCCCTGCATAAGGCTCCGACGAGCTTCGCTCCTTGAGGAGAACCATGGCAGAACTGTCTGTGGCCCTTGGGCGGGAGGAGGTCGAACTGCAGCGGCTGAAGATTCAGCTGGTCCATGAGCAGCAGGCGGTCAAAGATGTCGAGGTGGAGTCTGAGGTCCTGAGGAGGAGGCTTCAAGAGTCAGAGGGCGAGAGATGACGGTTCTACTAGATGTACCGAGATATGCTACTAAGAAAGATGAAACTAGAGAAGGAAGTCGAAAACTTAAGGCAATTCATAGTAAGGACCAGAACCGAGAACTCGAAGTCGGAAGAAACTAGGCTTCCTTAGACCTCTCTTTTTTTTTTATCTCTCCATATATTCTTTTTCTTTTCTTATCATTTCTCTCCTTTTTTTTTTGGGCCTTCAAGGCTCTGCAATGTTTACTTCACCAATGAAATGAAAAGAAAATTTTCTATTACCTTGTCCATTCTGGTATTAAGTGGTTGTTTACCGAACTTCTTTTGCCTTCCATCTTGTTCGATGCCAACATTGTTTGAAGGTTCCTAATCATCGCTGTGTTGATTTGCCTTTTTTGTTTATGATCGTGGGTCCTTTCGAGACCATTTGAGTTTGACGCTTTCTCCCGATGCTCGAGCTTGGGGACCCGAACTTCTCATTATTTTGAGAAAGTCAATTTCTCCTCGGCCTGTATCGAGTTCCCTCTTAGCAATTGAGGATTTTTGATAGGAGTGTCCTTTTTCGTTGAGATGAGGTCCCTTATGTCTTTGATGTAGTTTGTTTTTCATTTATCACTGGTGTGGTTCGTCGCTTTCCCTTCTCATCTTCCCCTTTTTTTTATGTTCGAGTGAGGGTTTTCTCTCTTCTCTCAGCGGAGTTGTGAGAGCGTAGAGGAGCCATTGAGGAGGCTTTCCTCCCCGTCCGGTCATGATCGACTAGGTCTTTGTTTGTGTCAGAACGAGGTTCTCCTCTTATTCCCGACAGTCATTTTTAGCTCATGTTAGGATGAGGTTCTCCTTCTGTTCCTAACAGGGCGGTGGGGGCATGTAAGGGCCATTGTGAGGGCCTTTCTCTCCATCTGATCTTTAAGTAATCAGGCCTTTGACTTTGCTCATGTTAGGATGAGGTTCTCCTCCTGTTCCTAATAAGGCTGTGGGGGCACAAAAGGGCCGTTGCAAGGGCCTCTCCCTCCGTCTGATCTTTAAGAAATCGGACCTTCGATTTTGCTCATGTTAGGATGAGGTTCTCCTCCTGTTCCTAACAAGGCTGTGGGGGCATATAAGGGCTGTTGCAAGAGCCTCTCCCCCCATCCGATCTTTAAGAAATTGGGCCTTCGACTTTGCTCATATTAGGACGAGGTTCTCCTCCTGTTCCTAACAAGGCTGTAGGGGCACATAAGGGCCATTGCAAGGGCTTCTCCCCCCATCCGGTCTTTAAGAAATCGGATCTTCGACTTTACTCATGTTAGGACGAGGTTCTCCTTCTGTTCCTAACAAGACTGTGGGGGCACATAAGGGCCGTTGCAAGGGCCTCTCCCTCCATCCGATCTTTAAGAAATCAGGCCTTCGACTTTGCTCATGTTAGGATAAGGTTCTCCTCCTATTCCTAACAAGGCTGTGGGGGCACATAAGGGCCGTTGCAAGGGCCTCTCCCCCCATTCAGTCTTTAAGAAATTGGGCCTTCGATTTTGCTCATGTTAAGATGAGGTTCTCCTCCTGTTCCTAACGTGCTTAATTTCATTTGTATGGGGGAGTTATTTTCTATCGTTATAAGCTCATGCCAAAAGAAAAAATATGCAAATATGAAAGAAATTTTTATTTAGGACAAAGTTGTTAGTAATACATTCGTAGATTTTTTGAATCTTATAGCCGCGGAAGGTCTGCTCCCTATCGAGGTCCTCCTGAGATGGAGTTGATAATCCCAATTAGAGACTGATCTTCAGGCTGCTCCTCCCTCTTTGGCGGCTGCGGCTGCGGCAGGGCTCTAGGTCGATCTTTCCTACCTTCAGGTCGGCATCAAATGAATCTGTCGAGCCGACCTCATCTGATGAGCTCCTCGATCTCATCTCCGAGCTGGATACACTCCTCCGTGTCGTGGCCGTGGTCACGATGATAGAGGCAGAATTTGTTTGGGTTGTGCTTCTCGGGGTGCGAGCGCATCCTTTCCGGCCTTGGCAGCTGCTTCCTAACCTCCATCAGCACTTGAGTTTTCGATGCGTTGAGAGGAGCGTAGCTGTGGAATCTTTTGGAGGGAGAGCTTCGTCAAACTCTGTGGTCCGGGCTTCTCTGCTTACGAGCTCAGGGAGGAGTCTGGATGCGCCTGTGTCTGGGAGGAGTTCGAGAATGCGGTCGAGCTTCACTCGACTCTTTTTCAACTGCGGGCTTGCTTGAGTCTCCCACTTGTCGCTCCTTCACGATCTCCTCATCTTTCATCTTCAAGGCTTCTTCTGCTCGGGTATATCCTTCGGCCCGAGCCAGCAAATCAGCAAAATCCCTGGGATACTTCTTTTTCAGGGAAAATAGAAGGTCGTTCTTTTGAAGACCACCCTTCAGAGCAGCCATCGCGACCGATTGGTCCAAGTTCCGGACCTCCAATGCGGCGATGTTGAAATGGTTGACGTAAGCTCGGATGGATTCTCCTTCCTTTTGCTTGATGTTGATGAGGGACTCCGAACCTCTCCGGGGGCGCTGACTGCTAACAAAATGAGCCACAAACTGGTGGCTCATCTGGTCAAAGGAGAAGATGGTACTCGACTTCAGTGTCGAGTACCAGTTCCTTGCTGCTCCCTTCAGAGTGGATGGGAAAGCTTGTCACAGGATGGCATCTGGTGCACCATGGAGTAGCATCATTGTCCAGAAGGTCTCTAGGTGGTCAATCGGATCTGAGGTCCCGTTGTAGCTTTCGAATTGGGGGAGCTTGAAGTTTGGCAGGATCGATTCCTGCATGATCATTTGAGAGAAAGGAGGGTCAGTACAGATGTCCTCACCATAAGCAGGGGGCGCATGGCGGAGCTCTTTGATCCGTCGGTTCATCTCCCAGAGCCTTTGATCCAGGAGGTCCTCTCGGCTGCGAGTCTCGAGGGTCTTCTGGCAGAATGAAGGTAGAGATCCTTTGGGAGTAGAATCATGATCAGACTGAGGGCTCTCCACCCTCGGATTCATCTTTCTGGAGAAAACAGGGCGACTGGCCCAAGTGGCCCATCCTACTATCAGATTTTGGAACTCCGACGATGCTCTTTCCAACCGCACTGACGTCTGCAGCTGTTGCTGCTACTGCTGCATGGCCTGCACTACTTCGGTAAGGCCTCTGACCTGCTGAACCAGCAGGTCAAACTGCTCCACGCTGACCGTCGTTGTCGGAGGAGGAGGAGGAGCCTGAAAAATTGGAGGCGAGGTCGGAGCCTGAGATCTGGCCGCAGAGGCCGTGGATCGCCTGGTGGATACCTTTTGGGGAGGCATCAGGTGGAGATCTAGTAGGAGAAGGAGAAGAGGATGTTGGAGAAGATGACCGGAGGCAGTCCCGTTGAGCACTCCTTTAAGAACAAGGGTACTACGAAGACACAGCCCTTCCTCTAGCGCCAATTCTGTTGGTGCAGAATTCTGCCGAAGCCAGAGTTGCTAGAGTTGGGATGACCATGGTCGCCGTCGGGACCTGCAAGGAAAGTCTAAACCAGAGTTGGGGGTGCTCCGGTAAGATCCTCCGACGCTCAAGTCAATACTCTGCTCCAACAGAAATGGAGTGCTCGAATGGGAATTTTAGCAGAGTTTCGAGATAGAGTTTAGAGCTTAGAGAAGTATGTATCTGAGGGTCCCTTTATATAGACGGAGATCGTAACTGATTGACAGCGATGTCTGTAACCGCCTGGTAGTGGACCGTTCAGAGCTGCACGAGATTTGTTACGGAGAGTAGTGGCATCAGGGGCCATTCAGGGCCATGTGGAGTTTGTTATGAGCAGTGGTGTCCGTTGTCATGACTTACCATAGAGTGGAGCAGGGTAGCGGCCCTCATCGTGGCTTGCCAAAGAGTGGTGGAGCCACGTGGAATCCATTGCAGAGAGTGGGGTAAGGTAGTGGCCCTTGTTGTGGCTTGCCAGAGAGTTTGGATCCGTCAGTTGAAGCTCGACTGGGATGTCTGATAGAGTAGAATGGCTCTTTATCTCATCGATCTAGGAGAAACTCGGATGTTCTGAGGTTGCTGACAAGTCTACTATTGTTGGACGCCTCAGGCGCTGACGCTACGGGCGGGAGTCATCTGCTGTAGGAGCTCGGATAGAGATTTTCTGTTGGTGAAGTCCAGAGAAAGTCCGATTGCTAGAGAAGTCCGTCTGAGATTTACCTGATGTGGTAGCTCATCCGAAGATTATCCGTCGGAGAAGTCTGATTTTATGGAGAATCTGGCGGAGGGTCGGCCAGTGATGGACTTCGGATAGCGCTGGGGAGGTTCGGCAGACACCGGAGGTGATTGGCCATTGTAGAGACCCAGCTACTGAAGCTCATCTATTGCAGAAGCTCGTCCAGAATCCATCCGCTGTGGAAGTTCGGACAGAGTCTGGTTCTTCCAGAAGTTCGTCTGGAATCCATCCGCTGTGGAAGTTCGGATGGGGTCTGGTTCTTGCAGAAGGCCAAAAGGAGGCCGCTTATTGTAGGAGCTCGAATAAGGATCAGTTGTCGTGGAAGCTCAGAGTAGTGTCCCAGTTGGTGGAGCCCATCCTGTTGTAGAAGTTCATCTGGAATCCACCCGCTATGGAGAAGCTCGGCTGAAGTCTACCTGTAATAAAAGTTCAAAAAAAATTCATTTATAGTAGAGGCTCGAATGGAATTCTCTTACAGTAGATATCCAGAGTAGACCGCCTGCAGTGGGAGTTCGGCTCTCGCAGGAGCTCGGTTGAAATCCGAAAGGCAGTCGACCACTGTAGAAACTAGGATGGAGTCTGGTTACTATAGAAATCTCATTATCGGAGGAGCTCGGATATTGACGAAGTCCGAAAGAAGTTCAGAGTAGGGTCATCCACGATCGGAAGAACTCCAGAAGGGATTCGGAGGATAGTTAATTACTGTAGAAGGTCGGCTGATAGTGAGGCCCAGAGAGCCACCCAAGGTCGGAAGCCGAAAAAGTCCTGGAAGGGTCGGTCTTTTACAAACTTTGGCTAGAGGTATTTTATACCCAACAGACCTGATGTTTATTTGGATATTAGAATTATCATTCATTATATAATGACTCTGTTGTACTATCTGATGAATGATTGGAAAAGCTAGAGCTTTACACGGACCTGATCATTCATTAGTTAGATTCACTGAGTATATTCATGTTAATGGTTGGACTTAACCAGGACTTTTAGTGGAGACTCTAGCCTCCTGAAATAAAATCTGAGATAAAATTAATTACTAAAAATTATTTGAAAAAATAATTGATTAAGAACCTAGCCATAGATGTACATGGGTTAGCCAGAGCTTTACTCGGGTATATATGTAGTCTGTGTGGATTCTAGTACCTGCTAATGGATTAAAGTAATTTCTCAAATTGAAGGTAGAGGCTATCAATTCATATAAAATAGTAAAAGAATATTTATACTAAAGTTAAAGTCTTTAGGCTTAAACAATTCATATACTAATAGGTCTTATTGTTTTTCTATAAAGGATGACTAGTAATTTATCGCTTCACTCACTATTGGACAGTGACAAACTTATAGGATCAAATTTTGATAACTGGTATCAAAAGTTGAGAATAATTCTCAAGCACGAAAGGATCCTATATGTGATTATGGATCCAGCACCTGAAGTACTAGCTTCCAATGCAAATATGATGGTTAGAAACACTTACCAGAAATGGCTCAATGACTGTGCGACAATATATTGCATAATGAGAGCTGCTATGAGTGATGAATTTAGTTATAAATTCGATGATGCTTCATCAAATAAAATAATTCAAAGATTGAACAAGTCTTTTGGCACACTTGAGGATTTGTTCTTAACACGGCATTGATCCTCTAAGAGAGAAAAAATAAGTATGGTGCAGTGGTATCGCACTAGGACTTCTAAGTCCAATTGAACTAACCAGTCTAAGACAGATCAGAATCAGACAGAATGCTTTTTTGCAGGAAGTTGGGGACTGAAAGAAGAATTGTCCTCTATATCTAGCTTTCCTTGATCCGAACAGGCCTAGAAAGAAAAATCAGTAAAGGGTTGCTGGATAATATACTTATATGATAATACTTTATAATTTCTCTATCTATGATGCTACTATCTGGGTATTAGATACCGAAAGTTCGATTCATATCTGTAATTGGTTGCAAAAACTTTAGGTTAGAGAAGATTTGAGAAGAACGAACGATTCTTGAATGTTGGAGATGAAAGAGCTATTTCAATTCTAGCTATAAGAAATGTTCAGCTTGTTCTCAATTCAAATATCATTATTTTAGATGATTGTCATTATGGTCCATCTTTCCTTATGAATGTTATTTCTATAGGTCTTTTGGCCAAGGATGGTTATAATTTTTCAATAAAATTTTTTTTTATGATATCATTATGAATGGTGTCACGATTATGTGTGGATAATTAAAAAATAATATTTATATTTTATCATAGTCTGTTAGTGTAATGTACACATCGAACAAATATCCTAGAGTAGATAATATCACAGATGCCTACCTTTGGCATAGGAGGTTCGGTCATATAAATAAGAATAGGATAAACAGATTAACTAAAGAAGAAATCTTTCACATCAATGATTGTGAATCATTATCGATCTGTGAATCCTGTCTTCTCGAAAGAATGATCAAGTCATCCTTATTGGAAAGGGTGAATAAGCTAGTGATATTTTAAGTCTAGTACATAGTGATGTATGTAGACCTATGAATATAGATACCAGAGGAGGGTATTACTACATTACATTTATTGATGACGTATCAAGATGTGGGTATGTCTACTTTATGAAGTACAAGTCTGAATCATGTGAAATGTTCAAACGATTCTATAGTGAAGTAGAAAAATAAACTAAAAAAAATATTAAAACTCTTTGATTAGACTAAAGAGATGAATATCTTTTCAATGAGTTTCTGATATATCTAGGAGAGAATGAAATTATCTTACTATAGACTCCTCTCAGGACACCACAACATAACGAAGTGTCTGAAAAGAGAAATCAAACTCTATTAGATATGATTCGGTTCATGATGGGGTTTGCAAGTCTATCCATCTCTTTTAGGGTTATACTCTTGAGACCGCACGCTATGTTCTAAATAATATTTTGAGCAAATCAATCATAAAAACTCCATATGAGATATGGACTGGGCATAGACCGATACCCTCTTATCTTAGGATTTGAGGTTGTTCGATTTATGTAAAATATTTATAGATCAACAAGCTTGGACCTTGGTCCGATAAGTATTTATTTGTAAGGCATCCTAAGGAGTCTAGGTATACTACTTCTATCATGCTGAAAAATAAAAGGTATTTATCAGCAATAGGGCATTCTTTTTAGAAAAGAAGTTCTTTATGGAAGGAACTGATGTTACTAAGATTGAACTTGAGAAAGTTCGATAGATAGAAGTACTGACACAAACAACTAAAATATAGAACCAGATTTGATTGGATCAAATCCAGAGCCCATTATTGAGGCACCTTTAAGGAGATCCGGTAGACTACCGCATCAACCAGACAGATACTACAGTTTCTTGATCTGAGATGGTGATCTTATTGAACTAGATAAGAATAATGAGGATCTGATCATCTACATAGATGTCATGCAGAGATCTGACTCTAACAAGTGATTTGATGCCATAAAATCCGAGATGGAGTCTATAGAAATCATTGATGTATGGATACTAGTTGATCCACCCAAAGGGATAAAACCCGTAGGGTGTAGATGGATTTTCAAAATGAAAAAAAGGTATAGACAAAAAGGTGGAGACCCATAAAGCCAATTTGATTGCCAAGAGATATCATTAGCGTTATGGTATTGTCTATGACGAGATGTTTTCTCCTATGGCAATGCTTTCAAAGTTGGAATATGCATTTTGATAAGATCAGAATATATGGCTTCGTTAAGAACATATAAGAACCCTATATATTTAAATGGATTAATAATTCTGCAGTCATCTTCCTAGTACTGCATGTAGATGACATACTGTTAATAAGAAATAACATCCCAACTTTGCAAAGTGTGAAGCTGTGGTTATCATCATAATTCTCTATGAAAGATTTGGAAGAAGCATCCTACATCCTAGGGATAAAGATCTATAGGGATAGACCTAAAAGATTGCTTGAGTTGCCCCAATCCATGTACATCGACACCGTGCTAAAATAATTTAGCATGAAAAATTCTAAAAAAGGCTATCTCCCAATAGACCATGAAATTACTCTCTAAGAAGGATTATCTAACAAATCCATAAAAGAGAAAGTATATGAGTAAAATCTTATATGCTTCGATAGTGGAATCTATCATGTACGTCATGACATATATCAGGCTGAATATGATATACTCACTACGGATAGTAAGTAGGTACCAGTCTGATCCAGATAAGAACCATTGAAAAGTTGTAGAGATAATTTTTAAGTATTTGAGAAATACTAAAAGGATCAATGGTTAATCTATGGAGACACTGATTTGAAATTTATGGGATATATTGATTTCAATTTCAGTCAGATCATAATGATGGCAAAAGTGTGTCGACTTATGTTTTTATCCTAAATGGAGGAGCGATATGCTGAAAAAAATTCAGTCAGTTCACTGCAGTCGATTCTATTTGCGAGGTGGAGTACATTACGGCATTTGATGCTGTAAAGAAAGTAGTTTGGTTGTGGAAGTTTATTAATGAGCTTGGAATGGCATCCTCCATCGATGGTCCAGTCCTTGTATGTTATCACAGCACTGCAGCTATAGCTTAGGCTAATGAATAGTAGTCCCACCAGAGAAAGAAAAATATTCTGCATCGCTATCACCTTGTACGAAGGGTCGTGAATCAAAATTATTAGGAAATGTTACTCTGTACCGATTGGCTTTGGTCCAAGTGGGAGTTGTTAGGAAATATATTCTAAAGCCAATCATTTGGACGATTGTGCTCTTTATAATATGTATATAAATTATGAAATAATAAAAATTATTTGGCATTATTCATCATAAGGTGTACATCTTTCTTATTAGAACTCTTGTATTATGATGAAGTCCTTAGAACTATATGACAATCGATAAAGGAGGATTTATCGAATAGTTCTTAAACATATTTGCGACCAAATGATATGTTATTAAAGGACGATGATGTTTATCAAGTGTAGGTCATTGTGTGCCATATAGGTTGGTTGTCCTCTTGATCAAGGAGTGTGAAGACACTGGTATGACATACAGATAAGATGTAAGAGTACATCGTCACTGAATAAGTGACTCACATATGGAGTGCTCTGCTGTCAAGGGCTGCTCGTGAAAAATATGGGCATAAGTGTCTCTCCGATCTGAGATCACTACGGTAACTTGCAAGCAACTTACTATATTTTGGTCCCAAGCTATCTGAATTTCTAATTCAGTGATGGAAGATTTTTGGGCACAGTCAAGTACTTATGGTAGTCGGTGTGTGGATCAAGATGGGATTGACCCCTCCATATTTTAGGAGTTGATGTATCATTGTATTTGAATTGAATAAGACCTCAGTCGAAAAATTCATGTGATATGTCACAGGATTTGAAAAAGATTGAAATATAATGTGGATGACTAATCCAGGATTGACAGTTAAATCTTAGGTCATCCTGAGCATTCAAGATCAAAGGGATGAATTATGTGATAACTATATTTCTAAATTTTTGAATATTGTCTTACAAACATTCGATCTATCCGAATGTCAGAAACCATTGCTAGATAATAACTTTGATTAGCACAGAAAATAGTTTCATGTGCTACCGACTTAGTATTCGAACCTATGGAGTCACGCACAAAGTCAGACAAAGTAGAAAAAAATTGACGTAAGTCTATGCATTCAATTTGAAAGTACGTGACTTGATTGAACAAATAGATTAGCTTAATTAAAAATTAAGTTAAGGGTCATACGAGATTAAACAGTTGACTATGTCTAGTTAGCACTGGATATAATGTTCAAGTTTAATTTCAAAGATAATGATGATTTGATCAATGATCCAATAGATTTATGAGAGATTAAATTTATGTCCTAATTAATTTTAGATTAGATTTGATTTAACTAGGCTTGATTGGGTTAAAAATTTAAATTAGACTTGGATCAGAATCCTAATTAGATTGAGATTGACAAGCTCTTCGAATTTGATTTGAATCATGTTCGAATCGGATTCGAATCGAATAAAGTTTGACCCAATTTGGTTTAGAATCATAGAGTCTAGAATATCTGGGACTCTCTCTCATGGGAGGCCAACCAAAAGGAAGGAGTAGTGATTTTTTCTCTGCTTTATTCCTTGCATGCATTGAAATTGTTGGTGCAAAAATCCGCTTGCGCCGGAGAAGCTGGAGTCGAGGGAGTCGCGGTCGCCGCTGGGACCTGCAAAGGAAGTCTAAACCGGAGGTGGGGTTGCTCCGGCAAGACCCTCTGATGCTCAAGTCAGTTCTCTGCCTCAACAAGAATGGAGTGCTCGAACGGAGAATTTAGCAGAGTTTTGAGGTAAAAATTAAAAGCTTATTGAATAACGTATATGGGGTTTTCCTTTTATAGATGGAGAGGGCAACAGATTGATAGCGACGCCTGTAACCGTCTGGCAGTGGGCTGCCCAGGGTCAGGCAGAGTTTGTTGCGAAGAGTAGTGGAGTGGACCCGTGGCCATCACCGAGGCGTGCCACGTGGAGTCTGCCGCAGGGAGTGGAGCGGCGTCTGTTGTCGCGATTTGCCAGCGGATGGGAGAATCACGTGGTATCCATCGCAGAAAGTGGAGCAAGATCGTGGCCGTTATTGTGGCCTGCCAGGGAGTAGTGGAGCTGCGCGGGATCCGTCGTAGGAAGTGGAGCAGTGCTGTGACCATTACTGCGGCCTGTCAGGGAGTGATGGAGCTGCGCGGAATCTACCGCAGGAAGTGGAGCAGGATCGTGGCCGTTATTGTGGCCTGCCTGGGAGTG
Organism: Elaeis guineensis; assembly: GCF_000442705.2. NCBI lineage: Eukaryota > Viridiplantae > Streptophyta > Magnoliopsida > Arecales > Arecaceae > Elaeis > Elaeis guineensis. The sequence goes on along the minus strand of NC_026005.2, from coordinate 56,549,343 downwards.
CAGATCCATCGGCTGAAGTTCAGCAGCAGTCGGAGCTGATGATGGAGTCCGGCTCCCGTGGGAGTCCGGGCGGAGTCCTCCTTGCGGTTGGAGTCGTGGGCGGAGCCCGGCTCCCGTGGGAGTTCGGGTGGAGTCCCCAGCAATTAAAGTCAGGCGCGAAGTCCGGCTCCCATAGGAGTCCGGACGGAGCTTACCGGCAGTCGAGGTTGGCGACGGAGCCCAGCTCCCGTAGGAGTCCGGGCGGAGTCCTGCTTGAGGTCGGAGTCGTAGGCGGAGCCTGGCTCCCGTGGGAGTCCGGGCGGAGTCCTCTCGGAGTTGAAGTCGCGGGCAGAGCCCAGCTCCCGTAGGAGTCCGAGCGGAGTCCCCTGCAATTAAAGTCAGGCGCGAAGTCTGGCTCCCATAGGAGTCCGGACGGAGCTTACCGGCAGTCAAAGTTGGTGACGGAGCCCGGCTCCCATAGGAGTCCGGGCAGAGTCCCGCTTGAGGTCGGAGTCGTAGGCGGAGCCCGGCTCCCGTGGGAGTCCGGGCGGAGTCCTCTCGGAGTTGAAGTCGCGGGCGGAGCTCGGCTCCCGTAGGAGTCCGGGCGGAGTCCCCTGCAATTAAAGTCAGGCGCGAAGTCCGGCTCCCATAGGAGTCCGGACGGAGCTTACCGGCAGTCGAGGTTGGCGACAGAGCCCGGCTCCCGTAGGAGTCTGGGCGGAGTCCCGCTTGAGGTCGGAGTCGTAGGCGGAGCCCGGCTCCCGTGGGAGTCCGGGCGGAGTCCTCTCGGAGTTGAAGTCGCGGGCGGAGCCCGGCTCCCGTAGGAGTCCGGGCGGAGTCCCCTGCAATTAAAGTCAGGCGTGAAGTCCGACTCCCATAGGAGTCCGGACGGAGCTTACCGGCAGTCGAGGTTGGCGACGGAACCAGGCTCCCGTAGGAGTCCGGGCGGAGTCCCGCTTGAGGTCGGAGTCGTAGGCGGAGCCCGGCTCCCGTGGGAGTCCGGGCGGAGTCCTCTCGGAGTTGAAGTCGCGGGCGGAGCTCGGCTCCCGTAGGAGTTCGGGTGGAGTCTCCTGCAATTAAAGTCAGGCGCAAAGTCCGGCTCCTATAGGAGTCCGGACGGAGCTTACCGGCAGTCGAGGTTGGCGACGGAGCCCGGCTCCCGTAGGAGTCCGAGCGGAGTCCCGCTTGAGGTCAGAGTCGTAGGCGGAGCCCGACTCCCGTGGGAGTTCGGGCGGAGTTTTCTCGGAGTTGAAGTCGCGGGCGAAGCCCGGCTCCCGTAGGAGTCCGGGCGGAGTCCCCTGCAATTAAAGTCAGGCGCGAAGTCCGGCTCCCATAGGAGTTCGGACGGAGCTTACCGGCAGTCGAGGTTGGCGACGGAGCCCGACTCCCGTAGGAGTCCGGGCGGAGTCCCGCTTGAGGTCGGAGTCGTAGACGGAGCCCGGCTCCCGTGAGAGTCCGGGCGGAGTCCTCTCGGAGTTGAAGTCGCGGGCGGAGCCCGGCTCCTGTAGGAGTCCAGGCGGAGTCCCCTGCAATTAAAGTCAGGTGCTAAGTCCGGCTCCCATAGGAGTCCGGACGGAGCTTACCGGCAGTCGAGGTTGGCGATGGAGCCCAGCTCCCGTAGGAGTCCGAGCGGAGTCCCGCTTGAGGTCGGAGTCGTAGGCGGAGCCCGGCTCCCGTGGGAGTCCGGGCGGAGTCCTCTCAGAGTTGAAGTCGCGGGCGGAGCCCGGCTCCCGTAGGAGTCCGGGCGGAGTCCCCTGCAATTAAAGTCAGGCGCGAAGTCCGGCTCCCATAGGAGTCCGGACGGAGCTTACCGGCAGTCGAGGTTGGCGATGGAGCCCGGCTCCCGTAGGAGTCCGGGCGGAGTCCCGCTTGAGGTCGGAGTCGTAGGCGGAGCCCGGCTCCCGTGGGAGTCCGGGCGGAGTCCTTTCGGAGTTGATTCTGCTGTGAACTTCGGCTGCGGGTATTTTGTATCCAACACCAGTCCCCCTACTTTCGAGTTTGAATTTCGAATGAAGGAAGTACAGAGATATAGCCGAAGTTGTCCCCTCGAATCCTGTGCACGGCCGCCCCCATATATTTTTGCATTAAATGTGCGCGTGCTGGAGTCTTTTCGAATCGGGGCGATACGAAGGGACCCTTCGAAATTTCCACCTGTACACTGGCCCAGGTACGGCATCATAATGGCCCTGCCGATTCGTCAGCCGCTTTTAGCCGCCCATCGGGGGGAGTGGGACACGTGTCTGACGCGGACTAGCCTAGGGGGATTCGCGATCATTATGGCGCCGGATCCCAGGGTCTATTTAAACCCGTCCTTCCACCTTTAGGGGCCCTGCTCCGTTTCAGAGTTTTTATCTGTGTCTGTCTTCCCTTCGAGAGCCCTGTTTCAGTTGGCATCTTCTCGAGCCGTAGGCACCCTCCAAATCGTCCCTGTCTTCGTCCCTCTGGTCCCTCAGAGTGATCTAGGTTAGTTCTGGCACCTTCAACCTTCTTCCCACCGCTTAGGGACTTCTTCTCTGTCGTTATTTTTTGTATTCCTCCAAGTTAGTTTCCTGTGACCTCTCGCCCCTCATCCGGTCCATCTTCTTAGGGATCTTTAGAGCTCTCCTTCGAACCTACCCAAAATGTCGTCCGGCTCTTCTGCTCCCTGCAGTTCCGGGAGTTCTTCCGCCTCAAACCCCCAGGTCCCTTGCTCTGTAGACGAACCTGCGTCTGGGGCTGGGCTCCGCCCGATTTTTGCACCGGGCGCCATTCCATGTTCCCTGACTCCGGAGGAACTCCTTCTGATAAGGGTTCAGTATGGAGTTCCTCCAGAGTACGACCTGGAGCTGCCTGGCCCTTCTGATCGGGCCAGTACTCCCCCATACGGTCGTTTTTGTCTGTATCAGGAAGCGTTCCGTGCCGGACTCCGGCTTCCGCTTCCTTCCTTTGTTGTTGCCCTCTTCCGCTTCTTAGACATCTCCTTGGCTTCCGTGGCCCCGAATTCTTTTAGGTTTTTGATAGGATTTCTCTCTCTTTGCCACATAGTCGAGGTCCAACCGTCCCTCTCCCTGTTTAGGCACTTCTATACTTTCAAACGCCATCCTTCGGTGAAGGACTGGTGGTACTTCTCCCCCCAGTTCGGTAAGAAGGGGTTGCTGAAAGGTGCCCCTTCTTCAATCCACAATTGGAAGGAGAAATACCTCTTCATCCACTGCCCGACCCTGAGGCTGGGCCTGCCCCCTTGGGGCTCTCTAAGAGATTCTGTTCGCCGGGCCCCTAGTCTTGGGGAGGATGACCTCCAGGCTGCCCGGAAGCTTCTTGCCTATTCCGCTCCTTCCCTTCCCAATCTTCTGAGGGAGCAATTTCTTTTCAACATCGGCCTGAGCCCCCAGGATCCTGCGAGTATTCATCTTTTCCTTTATCTTCTCTTTTCATGCCTTTCTCCTTTTTCTTTCCCTTTTTACCTCTTCTTCCTTCTCTCCCTTTTTCCCCTCTGTTTCTCTCTTTCTTTCTTTCCCCTCCTTTTTTTTTTTTTTTTTGACTCTTGATTGATTGGTTTGCTTCTTTTTCTTCTTTTTTTTCTCTCTCTCTCTCTTTTTTTTTTTTTTTTTAAGGGATGGACGCCGAAGCAGTGCGGATGCTTGCTAGGGGCCTCAGGACCCACAAGAGAAAGGGCGTCGCAACCTTCGGATCGGTGAAGAGGGCCAGGGCGGAGGAGTCGAGCTTGGCCGCACCTGCCCAGGCGGCCCCAGCGATTAACATTCCCTCGGATGCCGAGGCAACGGCTCCCCGGGCCTCCTCGAGGAGTCCGCCGACTGGGGCCCTTGTTTCGGGGGTCCGCTCCACGGAGGCACACGTGGCCGAGAGGGGGAAGAGGAAAAAATCGGTGGCCCGCAGGGTGAGTAGCTGTCGAACTGCCGTCGACGAGTCCCTCTGCTCCGAAGAGGGGCTGGAGAATCCCTTCAATGACAGGGATTTGATCAGGCGGTTGATCGACGGCTGCATTCTGCCCGACGTCGTCGAGAGGATCGACCGCGCCGATCCTGAGCAGCGAGCCTGGAACTCTTTGGGGTCCTTCCTTGAGGTAAGCAAATCTTTATTTACCTGGCTACTCGACTTTTGTTCTGATTCCCTAGCTGCCCTTGCAGATTGGGCACCAGCTCCTCGCCAATATCGAGGCGGTGAACCGTGCGAGGAGGGACATCCTCCAGGTGGAGGAGCATTGTCGGACCGAGGTTGCTCGCCTCCAAGCGAAGACGGCTGAAGTAGCCGCCCTCCAAGAGGCCCTGGAAAGAGAGAAACAAGCCCGGGAGGAGGAGAGGCAGACCTTGGAGGAGTCGGCGAGAAGGGCAGAGGCCGAGGTCGCCAACTTGGCTGAGCAGATTCCGGTCTTGGTCTCGAAGGCCAGAGTCCTTGCGGTAGAGGAATTCAAGGCTTCCGCAGAGATGAGGGACCTGAATGTCCAATTCGGCCAGGAGGCGTTCATCAAGGGGTTTGAGCTCTGCCAAGAGAAGGTGGCCAGAAAATTTTCGGAGCTCGACCTCAGCTTCCTAGGCGAGGAGTCTGAAGATGAGGCCGGCCCCTCGCCAGCCACCACCGCAATTGCAGTCCCCTCGTCGGGGATGCCGAATTCTCCAACCCCCGCCCCCGAGGTCTGAGACCTCCAGCCTTGTACTTTTATTTCATCGCAACTTTTCTTTTTCTTTTTTGTCTTCAAAAAATCATCCAATCAATAAAGTTGAAATTTCTTGTCACGGATGGCTTCTCCTCCCTCCCCTTCTTTTCTCTATTTTTCTTCCTGCGATGAATCATGCTTTGACGCTTTTGCCTTTCGATGGCAGTGTCCTGCAGAAGCACTTCCCCTGCCCCTGGGGATCCCGCTGAAGTCGACGATCCAGCAGCTGAAGAAGGAAATTTTTTGCTTAACAAAGAAGTCGAAGAAGATGGAAGGCGAGCTTCACAGATTGAGAGAAGGTCATTCTGAAGCCACCGCGGAGGCCACCCACTTTCGGAATCTCCACGTGAAGGGGATCATGGAGTATAGCCGGAGGAAGGCGGCTTTCACGAAGGAGCTTGATGAATGCAAGAAGAGCGCCAGCGATCGAATTTGGGCTCAGGCTGCCAGGATTAGCGCCCTCAAGGTGGAACTGTCAGCCGCGAAGGGGAAGATCGGCCAGCTGGAAGGAGGTTCGTCCCGGCTCTTGGCTTGGGTCGACGGCGACCAGGAGTGGTCGAAGAAGGCCTCTGACCTCCAGCAGCAGCTTCAGGACGTCGAGGTGAGCCACGACGTGCATCGGGCCAGCTGGCGCAGGCAGGTGGAGGAATATAAGGGGAGACTCTGGGCGGCGACCGACAAAGTCGCCGGTCTCCAGAGGCAGCTGGCCAGCAGGGCTCAGCTTACTTCCGTCTGGTATTCTGATGAGCTCCAGTCCCTAAGAGGAACCGTTGAAGGGATTTCAGTCGCCCTCAGAGAAAAGACAGCCGAGCTGCAACAACTGAAGATTCAATTGGCATACGAGCAGCGGGCCGTCACGGATGCGGAGGCAGCATCCGAGGTCTTGAGGAAGAGGTGTCGAGAGGCAGAGGTCGAGAGCCAGCAACTTCGTCGGGCACTCCAGGATGCGCTCGTCCGTGCGTTGTGTTAAATTGTCATCCGCCGAACTTTTCTTGTCGTTCCACTTGTCCGATGTAGATGTCGTTGGGAGGCGCCCAGTCGTCAATGCGTTAGCTCGCCTTCCTCGTCATACGTGGCCGCAAGCCCGAGCTTGGCGGTCTGAACTCCGCATTTCTTTGGGGATGTCGCTGTCTTCCTGACCTGTGTCGGGAGTCTTTTTAGAAGTCGGGGGTGTTTGGTAGGAACTCCCCGTCTCCGTTGGGATGAAGTCCTTTAGGTCTTTGGGATGGTTCGTCCTTCATCTGTTTCCACCATGGTTCGTCACCCTTCCTTTTTAATTTTTCTCCACTTTTTCGAGTGAGGACCCTTCCTTCTCTTTTTGCGGGGTTGCATAGGAGCGCGGAGGTGTCGCTAGGGGGCTTTTTCCCTTCATCCGATCTTGTTGGGCGGCCGGATTTCGTTACCGTCAGGGCGAGGTTTTCCTTCCGTTCCCGCGAGGGCATGTAAGGGTCATTGCCAGGGCGGGCGGAGTCTTCCTTGCTGCAGAAGTCGCGGGGTGGAGTCCGGCTCCCGTGGGAGTCCGGGTGGAGTCTTCCTTGGCATCGTGGACGGAGCCCGGCTCCCATAGGAGTCCGGGTGGAGTCTTCCTTGGCATCGTAGATGGAGCCCGACTCCCGTAGGAGTCCGGATGGAGTCTTCCTTGGCATCGTGGATGGAGCCCGGCTCCCGTAGGAGTCCGGGTGGAGTCTTCCTTGGCGTCGTGGATGGAGCCCGACTCCCATAGGAATCCGGGTGGAGTCCCCCTTGGCATCGTGGACGGAGCCCGGCTCCCGTAGGAGTCCGGGCCTTCCACTTTGCTCAAGCCAGGATGAGGTTCTCCTCCCGTTCCCGACTTGGCTGTGGGGGCGCGTTAGGGTGCTGTAAGGCCTCTCCCTCCATCCGGTCTAAAAGAACCGGGCCTTTGACTTTGCTCATGTCAGGACGAGGTTCTCCTCCTGTTCCTGACATGGCTGTGGGGGTACATTAGGGTGCTGTAAGGCCTCTCCCCCCATCCGATCTAAAAGAATCGGGCCTTTGACTTTGCTCATGTCAGGACGAGGTTCTCCTCCTGTTCCTGACATGGCTGTGGGGGCACATTAGGGCACTGTAAGGCCTCTCCCCCCATCTGGTCTAAAAGAATCGGGCCTTTGACTTTGCTCATGTCAGGACGAGGTTCTCCTCCTGTTCCTGACATGGCTGTGGGGGCACATTAGGGTGCTGTAAGGCCTCTCCCTCCATCCGGTCTAGAAGAACCGGGCCTTTGACTTTGCTCATGTCAGGATGAGGTTCTCCTCCTGTTCCTGACATGGCTGTGGGGGCACATTAGGGTGCTGTAAGGCCTCTCCCCCCATCCGGTCTAAAAGAACCGGGCCTTTGACTTTGCTCATGTCAGGACGAGGTTCTCCTCCTGTTCCTGACATGACTGTGGGGGCACATTAGGATGCTGTAAGGCCTCTCCCCCCATCCAATTTCAAGATAGTCGGACTTTCATTTTAGGTATGTTAGGATGGGATTCTCCCCCGGTTCCTAACATAACTTTGTTTCAGGCATTTGGAGGGGTCATATCCAGTCGTGACAAATCCATGCCAGAGGGGAAGAGTACGTTAAGTAGAAAGAAATTTAGATTCAAGGTGAAATCGTAAGTGATACATTTACAGATTTTTCGAGTTCCATGGTTGCGGGAGGCCTGCTCCTCCTTGAGGCCCTCCGGTGATGGAGTCGATGGTCCCGATGGGAGGCCGGTCCCCGGGTTGCTCCTCCCTTCTTGGTGGTTCAGGCTGCGGAAGGGCCCTTGGTCGATCTCCTCTACCCTCAGGCCTGCGTCGGATGAACCTGTCGAGTCGACCTCACCGAATGAGCTCCTCGATCTCATCCCGGAGCTGGATGCATTCCTCTGTGTCATGGTCGTGGTCGCGGTGGTAGAGGCAGAACTTGTTGGGGTTGCGCTTCCCGGGGTGTGTGCGCATCCTCTCCGACCTAGGGAGCTGCTCCTTGACCTCCATCAGTACCTGGGCCTTCGAGGCGTTGAGGGGGGCATAGTTGCGGAATCTACCTGGTGGGGAACCCCGCCGAACCTCACGATCCGGACTTCTCTGCCTGCGCACTCGGGGTGGAGTATGGGCGTGCTTGTGCCCAAGAGGGGATCGGGAACGCGGCCAGGCTTCCCTTGGCCTTTTTTCAATTGCGGGCCTACTCGAGTCTCCCGCTTGCCGCTCCCTCGCTGTCTCTTCATCCTTCATTTTGAAGGCTTCTTTCGCTCGGGCGTATCCTTCAGCCCGAGCTAGCAAATCAGCAAAATTCTTGAGGTACTTCTTCTCCAGGGAGAACAAAAGGTCATTCTTCTGAAGGCCACCCTTCAGGGCGGCCATTGTGACTGATTGGTCCAAATTTCGGACCTCCAGCACCGCGACGTTGAAACGGTTGATGTAGGCCCGAATGGACTCCCCTTCCCTCTGCTTGATGTTGATGAGGGACTCCGAACCCTTTCGGGGGTGCCGGCTGCTGACGAAATGGGCCACAAATTGGTGGCTCATTTGATCGAAGGAAAAGATGGTTTCCAGTTTCAAAGCCGAGTACCAGTTCCTCGCCGCTCCCTTTAAGGTGGACGGGAAGGCCCAGCATAGGATGGCATCAGGAGCACCGTGAAGCAGCATCATCGTCCGGAAGGCTTCCAGATGATCAACCGGGTCCGAAGTCCCGTCGTAGCTTTCGAACTGGGGAAGCTTGAAGTTTGGCGGGATCAGTTCCTGCATGATCATTTGAGAGAAGGGAGGGTCAGTACAAATATCCTCACCATAAGCGGGGGGTGCATGGCGGAGTTCTTCGATCCGTCGGTTCATCTCCTGGAGCCTCCGATCCAGGAAATCCTCTCGACTTCGAGTCTCGAGGGTCCTCTGGCAGAATGGGGGCAGGGATCTTCCAAGGGTGGAGTCATGGTCCGATTGAGGGCTCTCCACCCTCGGGTTCATTTTTCCAGGAAGGATGGGGCGGCTGGCCCAGGTGGCCCACCCCGCTGCCGGATTCTGGTGTTCCGGGGATGTCCTTTCCGGGCGTACCGATGCCTGCGGCTGCTGCTGCTGCATAGCTTGCACAGCTTCAGTGAGGCCCCTGACCTGCTGTGCCAGCAGGTCAAACTGCTCCGCACCGACCGCCACCGTCGGAGGAGGAGGAGGAGGTTGAGAAACAGGAGGGGAGGCCGGAGCCTGAGACCTGGCCGCGGAGGCCGTGGACCGTCGCGTGGATGCCTTGCGGGGAGGCATCGAGTAAGGATCCCGAGGGGGAGATAGGGAGTGGGTGCTGGAGGAGACGATCGGAGGTGGCTCCATTGAGCGCTCCTTTAAGAATAAGGGTACTGCGAAGACACAGGCCCTTCCTCTAGCGCCAATCCTGTTGGTGCAAAAATCCGCTTGCATCGGAGAAGCTGGAGTCGAGGGAGTCGCGGTCGCCGTCGGGACCTGCAAAGGAAGTCTAAACCGGAGGTGGGGTTGCTCCGGCAAGACCCTCCGACGCTCAAGTCAGTTCTCTGCCTCAACAAGAATGGAGTGCTCGAACGGAGAATTTAGCAGAGTTTTGAGGTAAAAATTAAGAGCTTATCGAATAACGTATCTGGGGTTTCCCTTTTATAGATGGAGAGGGCAACAGATTGATAGCGACGCCTGTAACCGTCTGGCAGTGGGCTACCCAGGGTCAGGCGGAGTTTGTTGCGAAGAGTAGTGGAGTGGACCCGTGGCCATCACCGAGGCGTGCCACGTGGAGTCTGCCGTGGGGAGTGGAGCGGCGTCTGTTGTCGCGACTTGCCAGCGGATGGGAGAATCGTGCGGTATCCATCGCAGGAAGTGGAGCAGGATCGTGGCCGTTATTGTGGCCTGCCAGGGAGTAGTGGAACTGCACGGGATCCGTCGTAGGAAGTGGAGCAGTGTTGTGACCGTTACTGCGGCCTGTTAGGGAGTGATGGAGCTGTGCGAAATCCACCGCAGGAAGTGGAGCAGGATCATGGCCGTTATTGTGGCCTGCCTGGGAGTGCAGATCCGTCGGCTGAAGTTCAGCAGCAGTCGGAGCTGATGACAGAGTCCGGCTCCCACGGGAGTCCGGGCGGAGTCCTCCTTGTGGTTGGAGTCGTGGGCGGAGCTCGGCTCCCGTTGGAGTTCGGGCAGAGTCTCCTGCAATAAAAGTCAGGCGCGAAGTCTGGCTCCCATAGGAGTCCGGATGGAGCTTACCGGCAGTCGAGGTTGGCGACGGAGCCCGGCTCCCGTAGGAGTCCGGGCGGAGTCCCGCTTGAGGTCAGAGTCGTAGGCGGAGCCCGGCTCCCGTGGGAGTCCGGGTGGAGTCCTCTTGGAGTTGAAGTCACGGGCGGAGCCCGGCTCCCATAGGAGTCCGGGCGGAGTCCCCTGCAATTAAAGTCAGGCGCGAAGTCCGGCTCCCATAGGAGTCCGGACGGAGCTTACCGGCAGTCGAGGTTGGCAACGGAGCCCGGCTCTCGTAGGAGTCCGGGCGGAGTCCCGCTTGAGGTCGGAGTCGTAGGCGGAGCCCGGCTCCCGTGGGAGTCCGGACGGAGTCCTCTCGGAGTTGAAGTCGCAGGCGGAGCCCGGCTCCCGTAGGAGTCCGGGCGGAGTCCCCTGCAATTAAAGTCAGGCGCGAAGTCTGGCTCCCATAGGAGTCCAGACGGAGCTTACCGGCAGTCGAGGTTGGCGACGGAGCCCGGCTCCCGTAGGAGTCCGGGCGGAGTCCCGCTTGAGGTCGGAGTCGTAGGCGGAGCCCGGCTCCCGTGGGAGTCTGGGCGGAGTCCTCTCGGAGTTGAAGTCGCGGGCGGAGCCCGGCTCCCGTAGGAGTCCGGGCGGAGCCCGGCTCCCGTAGGAGTCCGGGCGGAGCCCGGCTCCCGTAGGAGTCCGGGCGGAGTCCCCTGCAATTAAAGTCAGGCATGAAGTCCGGCTCCCATAGGAGTCCGGACGGAGCTTACCGGCAGTCGAGGTTGGCGACGGAGCCCGGCTCCCGTAGGAGTCCGGGCGGAGTCCCGCTTGAGGTCGGAGTCGTAGGCGGAGCCCGGCTCCCGTGGGAGTCCGGGCGGAGTCCTCTCGGAGTTGAAGTCGCGGGCGGAGCCCGACTCCCGTAGGAGTCCGGGCGGAGTCCCCTGCAATTAAAGTCAGGTGCGAAGTCCGGCTCCCATAGGAGTCCGGACGGAGCTTACCGGCAGTCGAGGTTGGCGACGGAGCCCGGCTCCCGTAGGAGTCCGAGCGGAGTCCCGCTTGATGTCGGAGTCGTAGGTGGAGCCCGGCTCCCGTGGGAGTCCGGGCGGAGTCCTCTCGGAGTTGAAGTCGCGGGCGGAGCCCGGCTCCCGTAGGAGTCCGGGCAGAGTCCCCTGCAATTAAAGTCAGGCGCGAAGTCCGGCTCCCATAGGAGTCCGGACGGAGCTTACCGGTAGTCGAGGTTGGCGACGGAGCCCGGCTCCCGTAGGAGTCCGGGCGAAGTCCCTCTTGAGGTCGGAGTCGTAGGCGGAGCCCGGCTCCCGTGGGAGTCCGGGCGGAGTCTTCTCGGAGTTGAAGTCGTGGGCGGAGCCCGGCTCCCGTAGGAGTCTGAGCGGAGTCCCCTACAATTAAAGTCAGGCGCGAAGTCCGGCTCCCATAGGAGTCCGGACGGAGCTTACCGGCAGTCGAGGTTGGCGACGGAGCCCGGCTCCTGTAGGAGTCCGGGCGGAGTCCCGCTTAAGGTCGGAGTCGTAGGCGGAGCCCGGCTCTCGTGGGAGTCCGGGCGGAGTCCTTTCGGAGTTGATTCTGCTGAGAACTTCGGCTGCGGGTATTTTGTACCCAACAGAAATTAATTGGTGCACAAGTTGGTGTCAATGTCTCCTCTTTAGATAAGATTAGGAATCCTGACTACTTCAGGACATGATCATGTGCGTCAACTATAAAGGGGCAGCACCCTAACCACCAGTTGTTATGAAATTTATGTGCGACAAAACCATAACTTCGATGAGAAAAAAGGAGGCGCTAATTTGGTTTTAGCATGGGATTCTTTTCCTCTTGGCATGGACTTTTTGCATGCTGATTTTTAGGGTGCCTTCTTTCTTCTCTAGCGTGGAGTTTCTTTGGGCACTCTCTTCTAGATGTGAAGACTCCCTACCAGGCATCCCCAAGGAGAGAAAATCAGATCTCTTCTCTCACCTTGCTTCCCTTCTAAGGATTGATGCACATGGCTTCATCTCTCTTCCCTACGGAGCTTGGTGTGTGCGTGAAATAGAGGGCCTGTACATTCAGATCTCGTGAGGTTTTGGATTTAGAAAACCCTCAATATTTGATCTCTATTCTGCTGTAATTCAGATAATTTATAAAGGTTATAAATTAATTGAATATAAAATTTTTTTAAATGCACCTTGGTGATCCGATCAGATTGGATGAATTTTTTCTTCAGATTCCTGCTCGCAGTAGCTACAAAATAATAGTATTTTAACAATAAAATAATTTTCAATGATAATAATAAAGGGTACATTCCCATGGTCACAGTAATAATCCTTATTCCATTTTCGATGCGTAGGATCAGTTCATTATCCCTCAGCCTCCTACTATCCTCAAGATCCTGTAAAAAAGTGCACAAATGAGCACTAGATCTAGAGTCAAGCATCCAACTGGATGCAGAAGAAACCATTAGGTTTATTTCTATGATGAGAATACCTTTAGAAGGTCCACCTTCCTTTTTGTTCTTGAGGGTTGTCAGATAAGATGGACAGTTCTGCTTTCAATGGCCATCAGTATTACAGTGGTAACACTTTTCCTTCTCGACAGTGTTCTTCTTCGAAACCGTCTTCTTCTCCTTCTTCTTGTTCTCCATCTTCTGCTTTTTCACAGATTTTTTTCTCTTCCTAGTAGACTTTTTCTTGGAAGAAGAAGTCCTCTTCATAGCAAATACAAAGCCTTTGAACTCTTCAAGATTTCCTCAGTAGTGACCAGCATATTGACCAACTCATAAATGATGCATTGAATCTTATTCATATGAAAGTTTACAATAAATTATCCATATGAATCAGTCAAGGACCATAAAATCAGATCAACCTGTAAATCCTTATCCATGGACATCTCAAGCTTCTCAAGTTCCTCGAGGTCCTTGATCATTGTCAAATAATAATCGTGGACTGACTATCCATCATGCTTCTTTGGTTTGAAGAGTCATTTGGATACTTCGTAGCGAGCTGCGCAACTCTATTCACTATACAACTCTTGTTGGTAAACCAGCATTTGTTTAGCAGTCTTCGTGTTGGTGTTATACTTTATTAGACATTGACGCCAACATGTAGCACCTAACCTTGTTATTGTCATCCAACCACTTCTTATGAGATGCTTTTTGATCAGCGATCGGATGAGTTGAAAGAGAGGAAAGGTCCTAGTCAAGGACATAGGTCAATTTTTTGAAACATAAATTAATTTTCAAGTTCTGGAGCTGATCCCTGAAATTCAGTCCAATCAACCTATTGGTTTCTAGGATTCTGGCTAATGAATTGGAAGCAGACATTGTTTCTGTAGAGAGTCAAAGTTTCAAGTTAGATTTTCTAATTAACTTAATCAATTTATTTTAAGAATTTTATTTAAAAAATAAATTTAGGCTCCCATTATTTTTCATGGATCTCCACACTCTCTGGATAGGGAAACAAAAACCTCCACGATCAAAGGTTTCTAGTGGGTGCTATGGTCTTACCAATGGACTTACCACCTCACCCAATAGTTATTGCTGATGGGTCAATTGATAAGTTGATAACTCTTATCTAATATTTCTCCAAACATGATGCAGCCATCTCCGATCTCTAATTCATGAAGCCTCACCATGCTCGGAATATTGGCCCACTCCTTAAGTCAAACCACCGTTTGTGCAACATAGAGCCGTCATTGGGACCCTCACCATATCCAGAATATTGAGCCCAACCCCATCTCCACTCTGCAGCATCTCATGCATAATAGCATGGTTGCATCTTTTTGATGTAACTAAACCACTGTATCCAGCCAAGAATAATCAATCTTAGAAAGGGCCCGCACAATTACATTAGTGGAAGATCGCTAGACTTAATATTTTATTAAGAAGATTTGATTTAGATCTCTTCCTTAATTAGTCATAAAGGTTATGACTAACCTAGTGGCATGGGCTAGCTCGAGTTCAATAAGTAACCTAATACAAAATATAATCTCCCAAAATGGCTAGATAAGTTAAGATGTGTGGGGGTCCTCTGTTTCTTTTCTTAATAGATCAAATAACGGAAAGAACCACCATCTATGTACTTATCTTAGACATCAAATTGATTGATTAGAATTGATCATATTAGCATATTGACCTGGGCTCAAACTATTTAGCCGAATTAGGTCTTAAGTTGATCGATAATATGTGGCTGTTAATTGATCTAGCCAATCTACAACTACTTGGGTTGGTTACGAGCACATTTGATCCCATCCTAACCAATATTTGATTCGGTTTGATCAACTACTTAAACTAGACCTAATTGAGCTACCCACATCCTGAACCCATATATTATGAAAATATCTTAGATCTTTAATTCTTAATTTTTAGATCTAATTGATTTCATATCTTTATTCTTAATTAAGTCATGAGTTCAAATTCAGATGTCTAAACCATTTAGATCAAATTGTATTACATACAAAAATCTATTCTCAGAACTGAGTTGACTCACCCTAGACTTGAGTCGGCTCAGTATAGTGAGTCGGCTCAATCACAGGGCTGAGCCGATCGACTAACCTGTGACCAATAGTAACCTACTAGCCTCGGCTCAACTTAGTCAGCTCAGTTGCAAACTGAGTCGACCCACCAGGATACTGAGTCGACTCAATAAGGACTGAGTCGACTCAGCAGGTGTGCTAGCAGCAGGTTCAAGGTTTCATAAAATTTCAGATTTTGATCCTATGATTTTGGATCTTGGGTTTTGCAAAATTAAATTTTAGATCTAAATTCTACAAACCAAATATATATATCACATATATAATTTTTGATCTAAAACATATCAAAATACATATCAAATATGCAAATTAGGATCAAAATCTAAATATGTCTCAAACATAAATTTTGTTTCACTATTATTCTTCATGGGATATAATCACATTGCATCTCTACATGTCATAAGAGAACCCATCGATTGGATAAGAGAGAAATTTTAATCTCTACTTCCTCTCATGATCGGATGGCCTGATAATAAACCCATTTTGAGTATTTGGTGACTCAGATAATAAACTAGATCTACGCATATATCACATATATCAAAAGATCTAGTCTATAGCATGCTGAATTTAATCTAAAATAATTTTAGATCTAACTAAACATGCTAAATTCAGATCTAATCTAAATATTTTCATATCTGATCACTTTTCATATGTAGCATGCTGAATTTAATTTAAAATAATTTTAGATCTAAATAAACATGTTAAATTCAAATCTAATCTAAATATTTTCATATCTGATCACTTTTTAGATCACATCTGAATTAGATCTGATCTGATTTAGATTTATAATTTGAACAATCTGGCTTTGATACCAGTTGAAGGATCATGTAGACGCATCGGATCGGATCAGAGACAGTGAAATTTTAAAATTTTTCACCGACCTGGCATGCTATGCCAAGATCTAAATCAGATATATTAAGCATTAAATAAAATATATCATCATGCAATAAATCAAAGGTGATCACATCACCTTATGCGGGTAGAAGAACACTGCAATCCGATGATCAATAAATTCCAAGTTCACTATTGAGCTATGCACATATCCTATCTCTACAGGTATCCACTCGGATCTGGTCTGAAATGCTTTCTCCTTCTTCAATCTATCTACTCCTAGATAGATCTACAAGCTCTTTGATCAGATTCGAATCTTTATCTCCAACAGGGCTCCAATCGAAGCTTGATCGCAACCTTCTCACTCCTTATGCAGATTTGATAGCCTTCGACACTTCGAATCCACCAGATGATGTATCCAACACCCTTGGATATGGAAGAGCTTCAAATATCAGAGAAAGAAGAGGGAGGAGGTGTGAAAAGGAGGAGGGGAGGTGTGGAAAATTATTTATCAGCTGTAACCTCTTTCAGTCGATCAAAAGGAACCCATTTTATAAACATCTGATCAGATCAAGTGCCTTAAAACAGAAAGATTCTCCTAGGTCCACCCCACTCTGATTTCTCTCTTATTTTGTCACACAACCAATGAGAAATTTAGATTGGCATGGAGATAGGATAAGATTGTTGTCGTCCCATTCCAATCCACATCTGATTCAAATTCATATGGTTTAAAATTTAAAATTGAATTCAAATCTAAATTTGAATTCAATAGAGATCAAATCTTTAATCCTCATCTACTAGTGGATGAGGCTTATCCCTCTCCTTCTCCCTTTTCTGAATGTGGGTGACATACATGGATCAAATCTATATGGGTGTGAGCCCTCTTATTGGTTGAATAACATTAGATGGCGCTAACATTTGGTGCCCCATAAACCTAATCTAATTAGGTCAAATTCGAACCCAAGTGAACCAACATTTGGAACCCAATTTGAGCTTGCATCAAATTGATTAAATCCTATCTAATAGGACCTAAATCAAGTAGAAGAAAATAGATTTAACCATGTGCTAGCATGGCTTCCTTAAATCCAAAGCTAGGATCTAATTAATCCTAACCCAATTAGACTACACTTAGCCCAATTATGCAATCCAAGATCAAAATTCTTATTTGTGTGAATCCATAGGTTCAATTCTGTCTGGTAGTGAGATTTATTGTGATCTCTATTAGCAACATCATCGAAACTCTTTTTGATGGTTTGAAACTCTTTCTAATTCAGTCAATTAAGAATCATTGATCATCAAAATGATTCTTAATTAGTCTCACAATCTACTAGTGATACCTAGCAGTATGTAGTGGTAATCCAACAAAATTGAAAAATGAACCTCTAGGTGCAGTTATCGTGTGATTCGATTCTTCTATCATGAGTCCCGATAGGATCGAGATCAAGGTTAACTTGCCAAACCTCATCACTGTCATATGATAGAATCAATCGATTCTAGTCCAATGTGAAACTCAATAGAAACTCTTTTCTATCTTTTATATTGCCATGGTCATGGGCTTTTGGAGTCAATCTTATGATCTACCTAGGACTACTCCTCTATCGAGGTTGATAGATCTCATCTTGGTGCAATCCAATTCCTACAATGAACATACTGTAGCCAACATACATCTCAAGGCTTCGTATGGCTAAAAGATCGAATTATGGTATAGTCAAACTATAGCACCCTCAAGGTGAATAATCGATGCACCTCAGGTCAAAGAACTAAATATACAACTGTAGCTATGAACATGTCACTGACAAAAAGGTAGATTTTCTTGTGACTGTTCATAAATGGTCATGCTCAATATCCTTGTTCTTAACAAGCACCTGTACTTCATTCTGGTATCTCCACACCATAGATTCAAGGTTCATTTATCTAAAGAAAGTGATCATACTCCAATCTTGCAGATCGATCACCATCCCCATGATGATCCTATGATTGGAAGTAATTTATAAGTTAACTAAAATCAGCATATGTCTCAAATTCTCAATTCTTAAAAATATGTATTGTCTTACCTATTAACCCTGTTGGGTACAAAATACCCCAACAGCCGAAGTTCGTGCCAGGAGTGACCCTCCGGAGATTCTGTCAACTTCCGACCTTCGACGGCATCTCTTCGAGCCTCTCTGGCGGTCGAGCCTCAGCAACATTCCCATGTTTTGCCAATGGATCAACCCCCACCAGCGTTGACCAGATTCTTCATGGCAGACGGGCCCCTACGGGGGCCGAACTTCATCGACTTTGACTGCGTGAGGACTTCGTCCGGACTCCCACGGGAGCTAGACTTCACCCCCAACTCCAATTGCAGGCAGACTCCGTCCGGACTCCTACGGGAGCCGGACTCCGCCCACGACTTCACCTGCAGGTAAACTTCGTCTGGACTCCTACGGGAGCCGAACTTCGCCCCCAACTCCAATTGCAGGTAAACTTCGTCCGGACTCCTACGGGAGCCGAACTTTGTCCCTGACTTTGACTGCAGGAAGACTTCATCCGGACTCCTACGGGAGCCAGACTTCGCCCCCGACTTCGACAGCAGGTAAACTTCGTCCGGACTCCTACGGGAGCCGGATTTCGCCCCCAACTCCAATTGCAGGTAAACTTCGTCCAGACTCCTACGGGAGTCGGACTTCATCCCCGACTTCGACTGCAGGAAGACTTCGTCCGAACTCCTACGGGAGCTGGACTTCGCCCCCGACTTCGGCTGCAGGAAGACTTCGTCCGGACTCTTACGGGAGCCGAACTTCGCCCCCAACTCCAATTGCAGGTAAACTTCATCCGGACTCCTATAGGAGCCAGACTTTGCCCCCGACTTCGGCTGCAGGAAGACTTCGTCCGGACTCTTATGGGAGCCGGACTTCGCCCCCAACTCCAATTGCAGGTAAACTTCGATCGGACTCCTACGGGAGCCAGACTTCGCCCCCAACTTCACTTGCAGGAAGACTTCGCCCAGACTCCTACGGGAGCTGGACCTCATCCCCGACTTTGGCTGTAGGAAGATTTCGCCCAGACTCCTACGGGAGCCGGACCTCATCCCCGACTCCGGCTGCAGGCAGACTTCGTCCGGACTCCTATGAGAGCCGGACTCCACCCACGACTTCACCTGCAGGCAGACTTCATCCGGACTCCTACGAGAGCCGGACTCCGCCCACGACTTCAATTGCAGGTAGACTTCGTCCGGACTCCTGCGAGAGCCGGACTTCATCCCCGACTTCGACTACAGGAAGAATTCGTCCGGACTCCTACGGAGTCGGACTTCGAGCTCCTGTTGTAAGCGATCCACTCCGAGTTACCACTGCAAATGAACTACTTCAAGTTTCTACCACGAGCGGCCTTGGCCGAGACTCCTTGATAAATGATTCCCGTCTGGGCTTCTACGGAGATCGGACTCCAACCGAACTTCGACCGACAGGCTTGGACCTCCTGGCAGGCCACAGTAACAGCCACGACTCTGCTCCACTTCCTGCGATGGATTTCGGGTGGCTCCATCATTCCCTGAGAGGCCACAGTAACAGCCACGACTCTGCTCCACCTCCTGCAATGGATTCTGTGCGGCTCCACCACTCCCCATAATAGGCTCCATGTGGCAGGCCACAGTAATGGCCGCGAATCTGCTCCACTCCCTGCGGTGGATGCTGCGCGGCTCCACTACTCCCTGGCAAGTCGCGACAACGAACGCCGCTCCACTCCCCGCAACTGATTCCACGTGGCGAGCCATGGTGACAGCCACGACTCCACCCTATTACTCTTCATGATAAATTCCTCCTGGCCCCGTGTGGCCCACGACTAGGCGGTTACAAACAATCGCTATCAATCCGTTGCTCCCTCTGCCTATAAAAAGGGGACCCCAGATACGTTATTCTCTAAGCTCTAATTTTTATCCCAAAACTCTGCTAAAATTTTTGTTCGAGCACTTCATTCTTGTTGAGGCAGAGAACTGACTTGAGCGTCAGAGGGTCTTGCCAGAGCAATCCCAACTCCAATTTAGACTTCTTTTGCAGGTCCCGACGGCGACCGCGACTCCCTCGACTCCAGCTTCTCCGACGTAGGTGGATTTTTGCACCAACAGGATTGGCGCTAGAGGAAGGGGTTGTGTCTTCGTAGTACCCTTGTTCTTAAAGGAGTGCTCAACGGGACCGCCTCCGATCATCTTTTCCGACGTCCTCTCCTCCTTCCCCCACTAAGTCTTCGCCCGATGCCTCCTCGCAAGGCATCCACATGATGATCTACGGCCTCCGTGGCTAGGTCTCAGGCTCCGACCTCACCTCCAGTTTCCCAGCCTTCTCCTCTTCCTTCGGCAACGGCCGTCGGTGTGGGGCGGTCAGGCAATTGGCCTCTGACGGATTTCGCCAACACCATCTTGGGAGAATCCCGGCAGGGAGCAACCAACGTATTGGCCGTACCCCCCAAGCGACAAAAGATTGAGCCCATAACCTTTACTGAAGAAGATGCTCAGAGAGTTCAATTCTCTCATAACGATGCAGTTGTAGTTTCCTTGAATATAGCAAATTACGACGTCCGTCGCATTCTTGTCGACAATGAAAGTTTGGCTGATATTTTGTTCTACGACGCCTTCTCAAGAATGTCCATCCTTGACGGCCATTTGGGGCCGATTAGCTCCCCTCTAGTAGGGTTTACCGACGATGCTGTCCCGGTGGAGGGAGTGATAACTTTGACTATAGCTGCGGATCGATATCTAAGACAATCCAGAGCTCTGGTGAATTTCCTAGTGGTAAAGGCACCGTCAACCTACAACGCAATCCTCGACCGACCTGGCCTCAACGCTCTCCGGGCCATCATGTCAACCTACCATTTGAAATTGAAATTCCCTACCAACCAGGAGATCAGAGAGGTCAGGGGAGACCAAGCCCTGGCCAGACACTGCTACAACATAGCCTTGCAAAGAAGTGACCAATCCGACCTCTATCCAGTTGATGGGCTGGACGCCCGCGATGACCTCACTGAGGAGAGGGGCGGCCCAATCGAAGATTTGGTTTCGATCCCTTTGAACGACAGAAATGCGGAGCATGTGGTGAAGATCGGCTCCAACCTAGGGGAAGAGGTGCGGACGCATCTCATCGATTTTCTACGAAAGAATGCGGACGTTTTCGTTTGGATTCTAGCAGACATACCGGGGATTGATACAAAAATCATGGAGCACCGCCTGACCGTCGATCCCAAGCATCAACTGATGAAAGAGAAAATTCGAGGTCATATACCAGAGAGGCAGAAAGCGATAGTCGAGGAAGTGGACAAACTCCTGAAAGTCGAATTCATTAGAGAAGTCAATTATCCTGACTGGATTTCCAACGTTGTCCTAGTCAAAAAGGCAAACCGTCCTAGTCAAAAAGGCAAACCGTCCTAGTCAAAAAGCTGAATAAAGCCTGCCCAAAGTGGAGGATGTGTATAGACTTCAAAAAGCTGAATAAAGCCTGCCCAAAGGACAGCTACCCTCTGCCCAGAATTGATCAACTGGTGGATGCGACCTCGGGCCATGAGCTTCTCACCTTCATCGACGTATTCTCCGGCTATAATCAAATCAGGATGGCACTAGAAGATGAAGAAAAGACTGCTTTCATTACTAATCGTGGCCTTTACTGTTACAGGGTCATGCCTTTTGGCCTCAAAAATGCAGGTGCGACCTATCAGCGGCTGGTGAACAAAATCTTCAAGGAGCAGATCGGCCACAACATGGAGGTCTACGTGGATGACATGCTCATGAAAAGCAAATCTTCTATGAACCACATCGCCGACCTTGAGGAGACCTTCGGCGTCCTTCAAAAATATAAGATGAAGCTGAACCCGACTAAATATACTTTCAGAGTGACCTCAGAAAAGTTCCTAGGCTTCATGGTATCGGGGCGTGGAGTTGAAGCCAATCTGGAGAAAATTCATGCCATCCAAGAGATGGCCGCCCCGAAGTCGATAAAGGAGGTTCAGCGCCTTACAGAGAGGGTAGCAGCCCTGAATCGCTTCATCGCGAGGTCGGTCGAACGGTGCCTACCCTTCTTCCAAATTCTCAAGCGACCGAAGAACTTCTGCTGGACCCCTGAGTGCCAACAGGCATTTGAAGAGCTGAAGAGCTACCTCGGCTCGCCTCCGTTGGCGAAGCCCGAACCTGGAGAGGAGCTATTTTTGTACTTGGCGGTCTCCCCTATGGTTCTCGCAGCAGTCCTCGTTAAGGAAGAGGCAAAAATTCAACGGCCAATCTACTACGTCAGTCGCGCATTGAGAGACGCCGAAACCAGGTATACTAAATTAGAGAAATTAACTTACACCCTGTTGATTGCAGCCCGGAGGCTCCGACCCTACTTCCAAGGGCACACCGTAACGTTACTCACCGACCAGCCGATCTAGGCTATTCTACACCAGATAGATGCTTCCGGGAGGATGGCGAAATGGGTGATCGAGCTCACCGAGTTTGACATTAACTATCGACCCAGACCGATAGTAAAAGCCTAGATATTGGCAGATTTTATAGTAGAGTGCACAATCTCGGAGGAGGCCAAACCGGAACAGGGTGAAATGGACGACCTTGAGCCCCGACCGAACTCCCCTGAAGAAGAAGCCGACCTTCCTGGTTGCTTTTGGGCCCTCTACGTGGACGGGTCTTCCAACATGTCGAGTGCAGGCGCAGGCCTGATCTTGATCAGTCCAGAGGGAATCGTCGTGGAGTACGCTCTGCGCTTCGAGTTTCTCGCAACAAACAATGGAGCTGAATATGAAGCTCTGATCGCAGGGTTAAAGATCGTCAAAGAGCTGGGAGTAGATCGGCTCCAAGTCTACAGCGATTCTCAATTGGTAGTGGGACAAGTCAACGAAAACTATGAAGCGCAGGAGGACAACATGGCTAAGTATCTCGAAAGGGTAAAGGAGCTCGTCCCCGCCTTTAGTAGCTTCCACGTCAGGCAGATTCCAAGAATGGAAAATACCAGGGCCGATCTTCTCTTCAAGCTAGCTACGCTGGCTCTGGCTGAGTTGCCCAAGGGTGTTCTTTTTGAGGTTCTGAAGTACCCAAGTACAGAGGAATCGCGACCCGTGATGGAAATTGATCATGAGCCCAGTTGGATCGACCCGCTGGTGGCATATATCAGGGACGGGGTTCTCCCTCATGATGCAAAAGAAGCCCGAAAGCTTAGAAATCAAGCCTCCTGGTACATCCTCTATGAGGGCAAGCTGTACAAGAGATCATACTCTTTGCCCCTCTTAAAATGTCTCTGACCTTCGGAAGCCGACCACGCCTTGTGGGAGGTGCATGAAAGAATTTACGGAAGCCATCTGGGGGCTAGATCCTTATCCCACAAGTTGCTCCGATAAGGATATTACTGGCCGACTATGCATCCTGACTCAATCGAGTACGTCAAAAAGTGTGACCGATGTCAGAGATATGCCAACATCCAGAGACAGGCAGCCGTCGAGCTTACCCCCTTGAGTGCCCCATGGCCATTTGCGCAATGGGGGATGGATATCCTTGGACCCTTTCCCATGGTGTCGGGGCAGAGAAAGTTCCTCCTGGTAGCAATTGACTATTTCATCAAGTGGATCGAAGTCGAACCACTGGCGAAGATCACAGAAGCTAAAGTGTAAGACTTCGTCTGGAAGTCAATCATTTGCAGGTTCGGCCTGTTGAGAATCCTAATTACTGATAATGGGAAGCAATTCGCGGGAGCGAGATTCGTCGAATTCTGTGAGGACCTAAACATCTCTCACAACTTCACATTAGTAGCCCATCCTCAGGTGAACGACGAAGCTGAAGTGACCAACAGAACCCTGCTGCAGGGGATCAAGACAAGGCTCGAAAAGGCGAAGAAAACTTGGGTAGATGAACTTTACCATGTGCTGTGGGCATACCGAACTATCCAAAGACTGCCCACGGGAGAGACCCCCTTCGCTCTAGCCTTCGGAACGGAGGCTGTTATCCCAATTGAGCTTAAACTCCCATCGGCACGAGTCGTGGCATTCAATGAACATCACAATTTGCAATGTCTTAAAGCCAACCTCGACTTACTGGAAGAAAAGCGGGAGGTAGCTCAAGTTCGGATGGCAGTCTACAGACAGAAAGTCGCTAGCTATTACAATTCCCGGGTCAAGAATAAAGTCTTCAGAGCAGGAGATCTGGTGCTTCGACGAGCTGCTATCTCGCAACCTCAGGATCGAGGGAAGCTCGCCCCAAATTGGGAAGGCCCGTACGAAGTCAAAGAAGTAGTTCGGCCCGGAACTTATTACCTCAAGGAGCTTGGAGGAGCAGACCTCCCACGACCATGGAGCTCAAAAAACTTACGGATGTATTATCGATAACTTTATTTTAAATAAAAGTTTCATATCTACATGTCTCCTCTCTTGGCACGAGCCTATATCGACAGGACAGTCAGAACAAACCGTGTCGGGAGCAGGAGGAGAACTTCATCTCAACAAAATCGAAGGCCCGGTTCTCCTTAGACCGGATGGGGGGAGAGGCCCTGCAGTGCCCGTATGTGCCCCCACAGCCATGTTAGGGACAGGAGGAGAACCTTGCCCTAACATGAGCAAAGTCGAAGGCCCGGTTCTCCTTAGACTGGATGGAGGGAGAGGTCAAACAGCGCCCATATGTGCCCCCACAGCCCTGTTAGGGACAGGAGGAGAACCTCGCCCTAACTTGAGCAATGTCGAAGGCCCGATTCTCCTTAGATCGGATGGGGGGAGAGGCCAAACAGCGCCCATATGTGCCCCCACAGCCCTGTTAGGGACAGGAGGAGAACCTCGCCCTAACTTGAGTAATGTCGAAGGCCCGGTTCTCCTTAGATCGGATGGGGAGAGAGGCCAAACAGTGCCCATATGTGCCCCCACAGCCTTGTTAGGGACAGGAGGAGAACCTCGCCCTAACTTGAGTAAGGTTGAAGGCCCGATCACACTTAGATCGGATGGGAGGAGAGGCCCCACAATGCCCATATGTGCCCCCATAGCCCCGTTAGCGACAAGAGGAGGACCTCGTCCTAACCTGAGCTAAAACCGATTACGTCAGAAATAGAGGAAGAACCCCGTCCTAACGTCAGTCGAGATCTGGTCATCTAAGACCAGATAAGAAGAAGGAGACCTTCCCAGTGGCCCCTTCGCGCTCCCGCAACCCTGCCAAGAGCAGAGGAAAAGCCCCCACTCGAAAAAGAAAAAGGAGAAAGGGAAGGGGAGTTAAAAAGGAAAGCAATGGACTGCGTCAGCGATGGATGAAAAACAAACAGCATCAAAGATGCAGAGAACCTCGTCTCAGCAAGGATTGGGATCCTTATCAAAAACCCCGACCTTCAAGAAAGCCCTCAACGCAAGCCCGAGATAATACGACCTCCTCAGGGTGACGAGAAGCTCGAACCTCTGAGCTCGAACTCTGAAGGAGGGCGTCAAACCCGAGCGGCCCTGGGCAAATCTGCGGCCATGGACGAAAGGGTGGGCCAATGCGATGGCAATCGGGTACCTTCGAACAGCATCGACTTCAAGCAAGGCAAAAGTCGAAAGAAGCTCGGCAAGCGACAATTCAACACATGAGTAAAAGAGGTAGCGAAAAATTTCTTTCTCCTGATATTTATTAAACATGCATTATAGAGCCATTAAGGCTGAAGAAGAGGGATGACTGGAAAGGCAAGCCGACACGGCAACAACCAGTGACCTCCGGACGACGTTCAAAAAAAAAAAAAAAAAAAGAAGAAGGGAATGCAACAATAACAATGGTAAATGAAGGGAGTTCGGCAGGCAGCAATTCGATGCAAAATATAGACGAAGTAACAAAATCTCCTTCTTGTTCTTGATTAACAAAGGTGTATGTTACAAGGCCCCGGGGGCTGAGAGAAAAAAAATATAATATTACTACAAGACTCAAAAGGAACGCATTGAAGACCACTTCGAGCTCCCGACTTCTCCTTCCGATTTCGTCCGTCTCGGCAACATTTTCCAATGCGTGTGATAAATCCCTCAACTCTTGCCCCCCGCCTTGTTCCACTCCATCATCAAAACCCTAGCCCTAGGGGGAAAAGGGTGGGATAGAATTCAAGGGGTAGCGACGGCAACAGCAGCGGCGACGACGACCTACGTCAAGAAGAACCAGAGGTACCCTGGAGGCCGCAATGGCATGGAGGCATGCACCACCACCGTCCTAGGTACTTCGGCAAGGTCAGCATGCGCTACTTGATCGGCATGTGCTACTTCCACCATCCCCGCAACAAGTTCTACTGCCCCACCGTCGGTGCCGACCGCTTCTGGTCTCTCGGCCCCGACAACGTCAAGAATCCCGCCACAGCTTGTAACGTCAACTCTGCCCCCTTGACCGGTGCTGTCTCGTTTAGCTACTTCAAAATTCTCGGGCGGAATGCGCTCACCGATTGTCCCCGTTATTAAATCCCTATTGTTGAAGAAATTCTCCCTCGACCCCCCTTTGAGGCGACGGGAACCCTCAGTGATAGTTTGACAGCCGGAGAACTCGCAGGCCATTGTTTTCCTCCTCACACTCCTCTTGGTTCGTGACATCCTCTCGAGGTTGGCCTTCGGGGCAGGGGCCCCGGCTGGAGAACCCCTCAGAGAGGCTCGGAGGACTGAAGACAGCAGGGAGCCGGCGGGGATGGCGAAGACTGGTGCGAAAAGCGCTCAGAGTCGAAAAGGGCACCGATGGAGTGGCTGAGTGGCTGAGTGGCTAAACCCTCAGGCAGAAGAAAAGTGTCGACCCTCAAGTGAAGTGAAGCCCCTGGAGGAAAGGCGGGGGCTTAAATAAGCGACGGGATCTGGCGCAGTTATGGTGGCGGACATTCCTAAGCCCACTAGCACCCGCCACGTGTCCCACTTACCGTGACGTAGGGCCGGCTGCCGGCGGGATCATTATGGTGTGGCGCTTAGAATTATGCCCTAGTGGGAGTTCCAAAAGGACTCTTCGGATCATCCTAATCGGAAAAAGGCTCCAGCACTCGCGCATTAAATGCCAAGATTTTCGAGGGCGATTGTGCGCAGAATTCAAGGAAACAACTTCGGCTGTGAAAATTTTTTGTACTTCCTTCGATCGAAACTCAAACTCGAAAGTAGGGGGACTGGTGTTGGGTACAAAATATCCCAACAACCAAAGTTCACGCCAGGAGTGACCCTCCGGGGATTCTGCCAACTTCCGACCTTCGACGGCATCTCTCCGAACCTCTCTAGCGGTCGAGCCTCCGCAACATTCTCAAGTTTTGCCAACGGATCAACCCCCACCAGCGTCAACCAGATTCTTCACGACAGACGGGCCCCTACGGGGGCCGGACTTCATCGACTTCGACTGCGTGAGGACTTCGTTCAGACTCCCATGGGAGCCGGACTTCGCCCCCAACTCCAATTGCAGGCAGACTCCGTCTGGACTCCTACAGGAGCCGGACTCCGCCCACGACTTCACCTGTAGGTAAACTTCGTCCGGACTCCTACGGGAGCCGGACTTCATCCCCGACTTCGACTGCAGGAAGACTTCATCCGAACTCCTACGGGAGCCGGACTTCGCCCCCGACTTCGGTAGCAGGTAAACTTCGTCCGGACTCCTACGGGAGCCAGACTTCACCCCCAACTCTAATTACAGATAAACTTCGTCCAGACTCCTACGGGAGCCGGACTTCATCCCCGACTTCGACTGCAGGAAGACTTCGTTCGGACTCCTACGGGAGCCAAACTTCGCCCCCGACTTTGACTGCAGGAAGACTTCGTCCGGACTCTTACGGGAGCCGGACTTCGCCCCCAACTCCAATTGCAGGTAAACTTCGTCCGGACTCCTACGGGAGCCAGACTTCACCCCCGACTTCGGCTGCAGGAAGACTTCGTCCGGACTCTTACGGGAGCCGGACTTCACCCCCAACTTCAATTGCAGTTAAACTTCGACCGGACTCCTACAGGAGCCGAACTTCGCCCCCAACTTCACTTGCGGAAAGACTTCGCCCGGACTCCTACAGGAGCCGGACCTCATCCCCGACTTCGGCTACAGGAAGACTTCACCCGGACTCCTATGGGAGTCGGACCTCATCCCCTACTCCGACTGCAGGCAGGCTTCGTCCGGACTCCTACGAGAGCCGAACTCTGCCCACGACTTCACCTGCATGCAGACTTCGTCCGGACTCCTACGGGAGCCGGACTCTGCCCATGACTTTAATTGCAGGTAGACTTCGTCTGGACTCCCATGGGAGCCGGACTTCATCTCCGACTTTGACTGCAGGAAGACTTCATCCGGACTCCTACGGGAGTCAGACTTCGAGCTCCTGTTGTAAGCGACCCACTCTGAGTTACCACTGCAAACGAACTACTTCAAGTTCCTTCCACGAGCGGCCTTGGCCGAGACTCCTCGACAAATGATTCCCGTCCGGGCTTCTACGGAGATCGGACTCCAACCGAACTTCAGCCGACAGGCCTGGACCCCCTGGCAGGCCACAGTAACGGCCACGACTCTGCTCTACTTCCTGTGACAGATTTCGCACGGCTCCATCACTCCCTGGCAGGCCACAGTAACGGCCACGACTCTGCTCCACCTCCTGTGATGGATTCTGTGCGGCTCCACCACTCCCCACAACAGGCTCCATGCGGCAGGCCGCAGTAATGGCCGTGAATCTGATCCACTCCCTACAGCGGATGCTGCGTGGCTCCACTACTCCCTGGCAAGTCGCGACAACGAATGCCGCTCCACTCCCCGCAACTAACTCCACGTGGCGAGCCATGGTGACAGCCATGACTCCACCCCATTACTCTTCATGATAAATTCCTCCTGGCCCCATGCGGCCCACGACTAGGCGGTTACAAACAATCGCTATCAATCCGTTGCTCCCTCTGCCTATAAAAAGGAGACCCCAGATACATTATTCTCTAAGCTCTAATTTCTATCCCAAAACTCTGCTAAAATTTTCGTTCGAGCACTCCATTCTTGTTGAGGCAGAGAACTGACTTGAGTGTCAGAGGGTCTTACCAGAGCAACTCCAACTCCGGTTTAGATTTCTTTTGCAGGTCCCAGCGGCGACCGCGACTCCCTCGACTCCAGCTTCTCCGACGTAGGCGGATTTTTGCATCAACAAACCCAATGAATGATTCACAGACACTATTAAACACAATGTGAATAAAAATAATTTAATTTTATTAATATCAAAGTCAATTTATAAAATATGCCCTTAAGAGTGTTGTTGCTCCTAGATTGATTTTGATGATTACAAAGCAGATTGAAGGGATACAAACAATTGAAAAAGTCCTTATGCTCTTCAAGGGCAAAATCATAATTTCACTAAAATCCTGATTTGATAGTATCATTTGGTAGAACAAATGATTTGAAATCTATTGGTGAAAATTTCATTGTGTTTGGACTAATATTTTTGAAGTTATGAAGGTTTGAAGTGCATGAGTCGACTCATGAGTCAACTCATGGCACTATGAGCTGAATGGCACGCAAAAAATTCCCATGGCACGCTGGATTTTTAGCTTGGCACGACCTGTGAGTCGACTAATGAGTCGACCCACAAGGCATGAGTCGACTCATGAGTCGACCTCTGCTGATTTGGGCCAAAAAATCCAGAAATCCAAGTTTCTGGTCTTTGCAACAGAAGTCGACTCATGAGTCGACTCCTGATGCATGAGTCGACTCATGAGTCGACCCCTGCGACGGGAAATGTCAGCAACGGCTATTTTTTTGCCCGTTTTAATTACCATTTATGCTTCCTAAAAATCCTCTAACGGCTCTTTATCTGCCTAAATTGTTTTCTCTTGCTACTAATGCCATAAAATGCTTAAAATGGTGAAAGAAAATTGCAGATCAAATAGCAGATCAAATTGCAAAGAAAATGTGTGGAAATCGGGAGATCAAACGTGAGATCAAAAGAGAAGAGAGGATCCTAAATCTGAGATCAACGAAATATTCAAGAAGAAGAGAGAGGATCCACAATATTCAAGAGAGTTTGTGAAAAAGAAAAGCAAGAGCATTCAAAGAGAGAATCTTTCAAGTCGATTGTTTTCAACCTTGATCTAGAGATCGTTCAAAGCTTTCAAAGATCTTCAATCAACAATCAACCTCTTCTCAAGCGTTCAACCGTTCATTCATCTTGAGAAAATCTGAAAAAGGGGTTCTTCATTTGAGTAAAGCTTTTATTGTTATATTTGCTCATTTAAGGAGCTGTTATTGTATTCATCTGTGCTCTAAATATTCTTACTCTTTGTGAGTTTTTGCTCTTGTTTTTGGAGGATTTCCAAAACAAGAAAGGTTGATCCGAACCTGAAATCGGAGTGTTTTGGGTTTGCTTGTACCCGGGAAACAAGTGTTCTAGCTTGGGATAGCTAGGGTCGGAGTTTCCGACGTCTTGTATTCTAGCTTGGGATAGCTAGTGTCGGAGTTTCCGACGTTTTGTATTCGGGTTGAATACAAAGGATAGTGGATTAAAATTCCCAAGTGGGATCTTGGGGAGTGGACGTAGGTGCAAGGTTAGCACCGAACCACTATAAATCCTTGTGTTTGTGGTGTGCTTTATCGCTTTATCTTATTTCTTTATTATATCCTTGCAATACTGCTTTAGTTAATTAATATTGATTTAAAGCCATTGTTTTGTTCTTCATAAGTTATCTGTTGGGCTTAAAATTTTTAGAAACCCAATTCACCCCCCCTCTTGGGTTGCATAGCTGGGCAACAAGTGGTATCAGAGCCAGTGCTCTAGCCCTTCTTTGATCTAACAATCAAAGAGCCAAAGATCTATGGCAACCCATGTTGGAACTTCTCTAGCTGAGGGGCAATCAACAAACCGACCTTCACTTTTCAATGGGTCTAATTACACCTATTGGAAAGCTCGGATGAAGATTTTCATACAAGCACTCGACTATGATATGTGGAGTATCATAGTGAATGGTCCTCACACACCCACCAAGATTATAGATGGTGAGGAGTCAACCAAACCCGAGAAAGAATGGGATGAGGTTGACAAGAAATTGGCACAATTAAATGCCAAAGCTATGAATGTTCTTTATTGTGCACTAGATGCTAGTGAATTTAATTGCATTTCTACTTGTGCATCTGCTAAAGAAATATGGAATAGGTTAGAAGTCACCCATGAGGGAACAAATCAAGTAAAAGAGTCTAAAATAAACATGCTTGTACATAAATATGAATTGTTCAAAATAGAGCATGATGAGTCCATAACTGCTATGTTTACTCGTTTTACTGATATAATCAATGGTTTAAAGAGTCTTGGCAAATCTTATACTAACAGTGAACTTGTAAGGAAGATTCTCAGGTCACTGCCAAGAACTTGGGAAGCCAAGGTGACTGCCATCCAAGAAGTAAAGGACTTGAACACTCTACCTCTAGAAGAGCTTCTTGGATCCTTGATGACTCATGAACTTAGCATGATGCAACATCAAGAGGATGAAATCAAAAAGAAAAGAACCATTGCCCTCAAATCCACAACTTCACCTGATTATGAAACAGATGACTCTGAAGATGAAGATCAGGATGAGGAGATGGCTCTCATCACCCGGAAATTCAAGAAGTTTCTAAGAAAAAGGAAACAGGGGATAAGAAAGAAATTTACAAAAGGGGATCAAAGCATAGAAAAGAGAAAGATCAAACCCCTATATGCTACGAGTGCAAGAAGCCAGGACATTTCAGATCCGAATGTCCTCAATTGAAGAAAGGTCCAAAGAAATTCAAAAAGAAGGCAATGATGGCGACCTGGAGTGCGAGTGATGACTCAAGCTCCGACGAGGAAACCTCAACCGAACAAGCCAATCTGTGCTGATGGCACATGAAAATGAGGTAACTTCTGAATCCACTAGTGAATTTACTTTTGAAGAATTGCATGAAGCTTTCTATGATTCAATTGATGAATTAAAGAAACTAGGGAAGAAAAACAAAGAGCTGAAATTGAAAAATCAGTCCTTAGTGAAACAAGCTGAAATTCTTTCAATTGAAAAATTCACATTGATTCAAGAAAATCAAAACTTTAAGGATGAAATTAACAGGCTGAAATCTATAGTAGATAAGTTCACCTTAAGTTCAAACAAGCTAAATATGATCCTTGATAATCAGAAAGCTATATATGATAAGGCTGGACTTGGTTATAAACCCCTGAAGAAACAAAAATTTTTGAAGGATATTTATGCAAATTATTCAAGCAAAAAGCCTACAAATATTACTTGTTTTAAATGTGGAAGAAAGGACATAAATCATACACATGTCTTATTAACAAATATGCAAACACAAAGAAAATATGGGTTCCAAAAGGAACCATTCTGACTAACCTGAAAGGACCCAAGAAAGCTTGGGTACCTAAGACAGAAACTTGATCTGTGCTTGCAGGTGTGTCTAGCATCCCAAGAAGGAAACAGGAAATGGTATCTTGACAGCGGATGCTCGAGACACATGACTGGTGATGAATCACAATTCATCACGCTTGATGCTAAGGATGGAGGGATGGTCACCTTTGGAGATAATGGCAAAGGAAAGATCATCGGGATAGGTAACATTGGTATCACTCCCTCCAAATACATTGAGAATGTTTTACTTGTTAAAGGTTTAAAGCATAACTTACTTAGCATTAGTCAATTCTGTGATAAAGGGTATAAAGTAAGTTTTGAATCATCTGTATGCATTGTGACGAGTCCTATTAACGATGACATTAAATTTATAGGACATAGGCATGGCAATGTTTATATGGTAGACTTGAATGATTTAACTAAATTAGACATGCAATGCCTAGTTTCCTTAAATGCTAAAATAAATGAGACTAGTTGGCTGTGGCATCGTAGACTTGCACATATTAGCATGCATTCTCTTTCAAAATTAATCAAAAAGGATTTAGTTCTCGGTTTGCCAAAATTGAATTTTGAAAAGGATAGAATTTGTGATGCATGCCAATTAGGTAAACAAACTAGAGTATCATTTAAATCCAAAAATACTATTTCAACTTCTAGACCTTTAGAGCTCTTACATATGGATTATTTGGACCAACTAAAACCACTAGTCTAGGAGGAAAACGATATGGATTTGTATTAATTGATGATTACTCTCGTTTTACTTGGATTTTCTTTTTAGCTCACAAAAATGAAACTTTTCAAATTTTCACGAAATTTCATCGAAAAGTCACTAATGAAAAAGGGTTTTCAATTCAAAATATTAGAAGTGATCATGGAACAGAATTTGAAAATCATGACTTTGAAAATTTTTGTGATGAAAATGGAATTGGCCACAACTTCTCTGCTCCTAGGACACCCCAACAGAATGGGGTAGTTGAAAGGAAAAATAGAACCTTAGAAGAAATGGCCCGTACCATGCTCTGTGAAAGCAACCTTCCAAAATATTTTTGGGCGGAAGCTATTAACACAGCATGTTACATTTTAAATCGTGCTTTAATAAGATAATTTTTAAAGAAAACCCCCTATGAACTTTGGAAAGGAAGAAAACCAAATATTGCCTATTTTCATATTTTTGGTTGCCGATGTTTTGTATTAAATAATGGCAAAGAAAAACTTGGTAAATTTGATGCAAAATCAGATGAAGCAATCCTTCTAGGTTACTCCTCCACTAGTAAAGCATTTAGAGTGTTCAACAAAAGAACCTTAGTAGTTGAGGAGTCCATACATGTTGTCTTTGATGAATCTAACGATCTTCCTTCAAGGAAGAATGAGGGTGTTGATGATGCAGATCCACTAATAGAAGGTATGAAGGAGATCACTCTAAAAGATTCAGCAACTCCAGAAGACAAGGATCAAGAAGATGAACAAAATGAGAAAGGTGAAGAAATTCAAGAACAACCTCAAGGTACAAATGACTTACCCAAGGAATGGAGGTATGTTCACAACCACCCTAAGGAATTAATTATCGGTGATCCTATGCATGGGGTAAAAACACGTTCTTCACTTAGAGATGTACTTAATCATTGTGCTTTTGTATCTCAACTTGAACCTAAAACTTTTGAAGAAGCTGAAAATGATCATAACTGGATTAATGCTATGCAAGAAGAACTCAGTCAATTTGAAAGAAATAATGTTTGGACCTTAGTGAAAAGACCTAAAGATTATTCAATAATTGGCACAAAATGGGTCTTTAGAAACAAATTAGATGAGCATGGAAATGTAATTAGAAATAAAGCAAGACTGGTTGCTAAGGGATATAATCAAGAAGAAGGAATTGATTTTGATGAAACCTTTGCACCTGTTGCTAGATTAGAAGCCATTAGACTTCTACTTGCCTATGCTTGCTTTATGAAATTCAAACTATTTCAAATGGATGTTAAAAGTGCATTTTTAAATGGATATATTTTTGAAGAAGTATATGTAGAACAACCCCCTGGATTTGAAAATCATGCTTTTCCCAATCATGTCTTTAGATTAAATAAAGCTTTATATGGTCTAAAACAAGCACCTAGAGCATGGTATGAAAGGCTAAGCAAATTTCTACTAAATAATGGTTTCTCAAGAGGCAATGTAGACACAACCCTATTTATTAGAAGAAACCAAAATGATATGCTAATTATACAAATTTATGTTGATGACATAATTTTTGGGTCTACTAATGAATCCCTTTGTCAAGACTTTGCTAAGCTTATGCAGGGAGAGTTCGAGATGAGCATGATGGGAGAACTCACTTTCTTTCTCGGACTCCAAATCAAACAATCAAAAGAGGGAATCTCCATCACCCAAAGCAAGTACACCAAGGAACTACTCAAAAGATTTGGAATGGAGAATTGCAAACCTATTGGCACACCAATGAGTCCCTCAAGTAAGCTTGACAAGGATGATGAAGGTAAAAGCGTAGACTTAAAATACTATAGAGGTATGATTGGCTCATTATTATATTTAACTGCAAGTAGGCCTGATATCATGTTTAGTGTTTGCTTATGTGCAAGATATCAATCTAATCCTAAGGAATCTCATTTGAATGCTGTTAAAAGAATCCTTAGATACTTAAATGGTACACAAACTATAGGGTTATGGTACTCTAAGGACTCACAAATTAATTTGTTAGGATATTCTGATGCTGATTTTGCTGGATGTAAATTAGATAGAAAAAGCACAAGTGGAACTTGCCAATTTCTTGGAGTTAACCTAATCTCATGGTTTAGCAAGAAACAAAATTCGGTGGCACTGTCTACGGCTGAGGCCGAATACATTGCAGCCGAAAGTTGTTGTGCTCAAATCTTATGGATTAAGCAACAACTCGAAGATTTTGGAATCAAACTTAATGAAACACCAATAAAATATGATAATACAAGTGCTATAAATCTATCTAAAAATCCAATACAACACTCAAGATCTAAACATATTGAGATAAGACATCATTTCATAAGAGAACATGTTCAAAACAAAAATATAATTATTGAATATGTTTGCACTGAAAATCAATTAGCCGATATCTTTACAAAGGCCCTTAGTGAGGATAGATTCTGTGAAATTAGGAGAAATCTAGGAATTCTAGATCCATTTGCCTAAACTTCTCTTAATTATTATCAAATATTCTTAGAGCTCAATTTCCAACAATTATCCTGGTTCCAAAAGCTCAGTTTTATCACTCTAAAAACTTATCATTGAGCAAAATTCTTTCTCCCAAAATTTTGAATTTTTTGGAATTTATTTGCATTTTTTCTGATTTTCTGAACTTCATGAGTCGACCCCCATGAGTCGACTCAATGGCAAACTTGTAAATCCCACCAACTTCCATCGGGTTCATTGTTTTTAAAACGGGAAACCTTGTTTATGAGACGACTCATCTTCTCGTCGTCTTCCTTCCGAAAGCCGTCCTCTCCAACTCTTTTTGCTCCAAATCCAAGGATCAATTCTGAGGCAATCTCCCTCCTCCTCTCCACCAAAAATCGCCTCCTTGAAAAGGATTTTTCTGTGCTTTCTCGCAGTGTTAGGCGCGGGTGGAACGTGCCCTAGAACTTCACCGTTCATTCAAAATCCACTTCTTTTCTCCACCAAAATTCTTCTTTACTCTTTTGTGATCCCTCCTCCACTGAATTCAAGTCTTCTTGTCTGCTACCTTATTGGATATGGCTCCAAAGATGAAACTTCCCCAAAGAAGGAAATCAATCCGAGAGCCTGAGGAAATTGTCCGAAAGAAAAGGCATGCTCAGTCTTCCACTGTTCCCAATCCAGTTTCAGTACCTGCTCAAGGTCCCTCTCAACCCTCCATAAGCCCCAGTGTAAATCTTCTTTCTGATAGAAAAGTAGAAACCGGAAAAATATAGATTTTCGGTTCTTTGAGAAAGAAGGCTTTACTTTTGCTACCAAGATCAAAAATCAAGGATGGGAACTTTATTGCTCTCTTAAGGAAGTCACCTATGTTGATCTAGTCAGAGAGTTCTACCAGAACCTAAATTATGGAAACGGGTCTGTGACTTCAACTGTAAAGGAGATTGACATCTGTTTGGATTCTAGGATATTGGGAGAGATACTTCAGTTGCCTAGTGAAGGATACTCATATATGGAACTCCCAATTAAAGAAGAAGGGATCAGAATTATCTTAGGAGAAGATTTTTCAGGAAGTTTAAACAAATTGGAAGCAAAGCTACTGTCCATTGAGATGAGGGTCCTGCATCAGATTGTGACAAAACTATTCTTTCCTAGGAGTGGTAGACATGACTTACTATCTGGCAGAGATGTATGTGTCATGTTTCATATCATCACTCAGACCCCCCTAAACCTCCCTACACTTATGATAGAGGCCATGAGAGAAACTTTGAACAGATCCAAGGCACACTTGCCTTATGGTATGGCCCTTACTAGAGTTTTTAGGAGGTTTGGAGTTAGCTGTGAGGGGGAGACACCTACCAAGCTCTCACATGTGGACACTTTCAACCAACACAGCCTACACCGAATGGGAATTACAAAGACTATTGGTGGTTGGATCAAGGGCTCTGAAGAAAGAGCTGAGGAGAGAGCTGAGGAAAGAGCTGAAGACAGAACTGAAGGCAGAGTAGAAGAAGAAGGTCCATCTTCTCCTGTACATGATTTCAGGGCAGCTTCACCAGATACCCAGTTCATTCATGATACTGAGGCTGGCCCTTCTGAGTTTACTAGGATGCCCACACCAGTGTATCAGCCAGAGAGCAGAGCACCTCATTCAGAGTTCAGACTGGCTGACGATCAGATCGAGCATATATCTCAGCGTGTGGCTTCTTTGTTGTCTAGCCAGTGGAGTAGTACTTCTTTTGCACCTGGAGCTACTTCTTCTGATCAGACCATTACTCCCACATCTCCACTATATTTCAGATGATTTCAGATCAGTCCGTCAGGATACAGCAGCTTGAGGATACAGTCTGGAGACTTACTGCAGAGTTCTTGACTTGCAGGGGCAAGTCCTTGCATTGGCCCATCCCCAGCCACAGGAGTCTACCATTGAGGTCACAGACCTCACTGCAGAGGCTGGCAGGCTCAGAGGAGCATTAGAAGGTGGATATGAGCTACTGAGGAAAGAGATCAGAGGATCGAGTGAGCATGCTACCACCCAGTTCACTGCTCTACTTCAATCTGTTTCCAGAGCACTGAACGTACTTGATTCTATCAGACTCATGATTCAGCCCTAGTATCTCAGCGTTCTCAGCCTCCCAGTTCATCTCGTTCTCCTACTCGTGGCAGAGGCAGAGGGTAGAGGACGCACTTCTGATCCATCATCTTCTCATACTATATCTGATGACTCTGATCATTGACTTATCTTGATTTTACTAGGTTCTAGGAGTTAGTATCTTGTTCTAAGATCTATTACCTTGGGCATGTATTGACATTTAGCTGGTAAATTTATGAAACAATTATGATATTAATGAATCATCTTTCTACCTCTTTGTAATGATTATTTTGTTATATTCAATCTCCGATACATCTGTTGAAATATATCTTCTCCTTATTGTTGTTTGCTATTGATAATTGCTATATTAAGGGGAGCAAACATCTGTGAAAAACTCTAAAGGAAGAAATTAAAGAATATTTCAAAAGGAAAAGAAAGAGTTAACTATGTTTGATGATGTCAAAAAGGGGGAGAAATTAAAATTAAACAAAAATTGAAATTAGACAAAAAGCAAACCCTAAATTATGAGAAAAAGGGGGAAAATTAAATTAAAACAAATATTAAGAAATTAAACAAATATTGGAAATTAGACAAACAAGGATGAAAGATTAAACAAAACTTTGAGAAATTTTTGGTATCGAAATTTGGTATCAGACAGAGAAATTTGGTATCAGACAGAACTTTAATCCATCAAAAGCAAAATCATGAGTACAATGCAAATAAGTATTTTTTATATATATGCTCTGATATTCAAACTTGCTTTTGAAATTTTACTCACCTTGAGACATCAATAAGAAATTTGTTTTACTCTGATACATCCTACAATTTCTTTCAACTTGATCTGATACATGATAACATTTGATCCGATACAGTGTGAAGGTTTCTCTAAAATATTATAACATTTGCTCTGATACTGTATGAAATTTTCTCTGATACATTAAAAATTTTCTTGCTCTGATACATTATAAAATCTTTTCTGATATCATTGTAAAAATTATTTTTGCTCTGATACATAGAAAAAGTTATTTATCTCTCTTGCT